>NW_006399882.1:3424350-3425844 GCF_000299155.1 Elephantulus edwardii | reverse complement strand
TTCTGTGATTTCAAACACATCAGCTGATGGTAGTTCCTTATGTTGGGATCAGTGTCTCTGAAGTTTAGTCATAATATTTCCCAGTCAAAGGTGATGCATCCTGTAGAATTGGTGAGTAGATAGGCTTTTCTTGGCCCGAGGGTCTGCGGCCCTCAGGCCGGAACAGATGTCGTGGGCTTTTGGCGTCTTCGATTACCTGAGAAAATGGGATGGGTCTGCGGGGTCTGATGGCTGTCCTGTGAGGTGCCCAACTTCAGCTAGTCAGATGCCTAGCCTCTCCTCTGACCTTTCTACTGGAACGGATGTCGCGGGCTTTTGGCGTCTTCGATTGCCTGAGAGGATCTAGTATGTCAATATTTATGCGTTCTATTTCTTCCTTAACAATATCCAATTTTCCTACGTTCATGGTTCTCACATTCTATGTTCTAATCACCAGTGTATGCTTACAACTATTCCTCAGTTAGGGACCTCTCCAAAGTACTGAAGAGCAATGGTGTCACTCTGGAGACGTAGGTATGCCTGATATAGGCCATGGTCTTTGCAATCATTCGCTATCCATCAGAGAGCTTGACAATGATTAGGGAGGATAGCAGGAGAATTGATGCCTTTGAGGTGTGATGTTTGAGAAGAGTATTGAATATAACATGGACTGCTAAGAAAACAGATTCTTCCTGGAGAGGGTTAAACTAGGCTGGTCCTTGGAGGCAAAGATTCTGAAGCTTTGTCTGACATACTTTGGACATGTTGCAAGGATGGGCCAGTCCTTGGAGAGGGACGTCATGCTTGGGAGGTTGGAGAGACAGCACAGGAGAGGAAGACCCTCTATAAGGTGGATTGATTCAGTGACTGGGGAAATGGGGGTAGGTGTGTCAGAGACAGTGAGATTGGCACAGGATAGGGCTGATAGGGCTGTCGTACATAGGGTCGCTATGAGTCGCAGGTGACTTGATGGCACTTAACAACAACAATAACAACAACAATAAACATTATGTTGTAAATACTAAATTCTTATTACTTCATGCCCCTCCATTTTATTCAAGATGGATAAAAGCAGTGACAGTCACTCACCCTACCCATGACTTTCCTGATTTTGAACCATGCAATGTTTCTTTGCTCTTTCTGAAGACTGACTGCTTCCTCATCCTACTATAGGTTTTCCATGAGCACAATCATGTGTTCTGGGATTCTCATTCTCTTCAGGATTAACCACAATTTATTGTGATCCACATTGTCAAATGCTTTTGCATAATCCATGAAACACATATATACATTCTTCTGGCATCTTTGCTTTCTGCTAAGATCCAGCTGACATTGGCAATAATGTTTCTAGTGCCATGGTCTCTTCTAAATCCAGCTTGTATTTTTGGCAGTTCTCTGCCAACGTACTATTTCAGTTATTTTTTGTATAAGCTTCAGCAGGATTTTGCTTGCATGATATTAGTGATATTGTTCTATAATTCCCACACCCTGCCAGGTCACCTTATTTTGGAATGG
>NW_006399882.1:3419007-3424250 GCF_000299155.1 Elephantulus edwardii | reverse complement strand
AGAATTTATAAAATACTTGAGCACCACAACAAGATAAAGGTAAATAATCCAATAGAAAAATGGGCACAGGATATAAACAGACACTTCACCAAAGAAGACATTCAGATAGCTAAAAAGCATATGAAGAAATGTTCAAAATCCCTAGCTCTAAGAGAAATGCAAATTAAAACAACAACCATGAGATATCATCTCACCCCAGTCAGAGTAGCAAAATTTAACAAAACATCAAGCAACAAATGTTGGTGAGGTTGTGGAGAAACTGGAACCCTTTTCCACTGTTGGTGGGAGTGTAAAATGGTGCATCCACTGTGGAAAGTGGTGTGGTGCTTTCTCAAAAAAGTTGCAAATAGAGATATCATTTGACCCAGCAATTCCACTACTGGGAATAAACCCCAAAGAGACCATAACTGCCACTCAAGCAGATATATGCACACCCATGTTCATTGCGGTTTTGTTCACAATAGCAAGGAGTTGGAAACAACCTAAGTGCCCATCAACAAAAGAATGGGTAGAGAAGCTGTGGTATATTTACTTACTTGCAACTCTTTCAATACTTATTATGACTTTCTTAGACACAACTACTACCACCATTTTACAGATGATTAAAGATAATAGTGAGCTTGTCTCAACTGTAAACAGCTTTATAGGAAGGAGCACTTGAAACTACTGCACTTTTCTGCCTCTCTACTTATTAGGGAGGGAGCTCTGGTGACCTGTTATTGTTATCGTGCAGGGTCAAGTTGGACCTGACGCATAGCTGACCCTCCAGTGAGTTTTCAGAGGCAGTTAACCACAGGGGAGGAGACTGCCCATCTTTCTTCTGCACGGTTGCTGGTGGGTTTGAATCTTGTGCCTTCAGGATTGCAGCACAGCTTCTTACCACTTGTTGATCTTGTTGTTGTTGTTGATTGTCTTCAAGTCAAGCATGATTCATAGCGACCCTATGACAAAAGGTCTGAAGCTCCTCTACAACTATCGACATTTATCAAAGTTCATAGAGTTTCCAGAGGCATGTTGTTTAGGAAGTGGCTGCCATTCCTGCTTCTAAATCCGTTATAGAATGTTATTGGTTGGATCTCCTGTGATGCATAGCCACCCTGTGTACAGCAGCTCTGAATCCTTCCCTGTTCTGAGACCATCTCACCAACTCTAACACACCAACCCCCATTGCCCCAATCACTGTATCAACCCATCTCATCCGGGTCGTCTTCTCCTGTGCTGTCCAATCAACCTTCAAAGCATGATGTTCTTCTCCATGGACAAAACTCTCCTGGCCATGTACCCAAAGTCAGTAAAATGGAGCTTCAAAATCCTAGCCTCCAAGGAGAGACTTGGTTTCACCCCCTCCAAGGCAGACCTATTTGTTTTCCTGGCAGTCCGTTGTATATTCAAGACTCTTACCACTAGGCCACCAGAAAGGTGCCCTAGTGCCTTACTGATACATAATTGTGCTGTCAACCCAAAGGCAACTTCTATGTGATTAGCAAAACCCTCTGAAAACCCCCTGGAGGGTCATATATGAGTCGGTCCTGACTTGAAGGTACAGCACCGCTAGCTAGGGGGCTCTGGTGATGTAGTCCCCAGGGGGTTGCATTGGTAAATCAGAGGCTGCTCCTCTCTGGTGGTCTGAATATACCTACCAGTGACTCTGTGGCAAAAGATGAACAACCCCCTCCCACACAATTTACAGCTTCCAAAACCTAATGGAGCATCAGCTATGACTCAGCGCTGACTCAACAACACTTGGGTTACAGCATTCTTCTATTTCCAGCAGAATGTTTGCTTAAAAGTCACCTCATTTAACAACAGGCCTAAAGAAATACTTTATGGAGAACAGATTTCAAAACTAATTCTCATCCTTAGACTGCTTGAACTAGGAGATTGGATTGGAGATACTGTACGAGGTGCAGCAAGATGATGGAGTTGAGCCCTTGAAGAGTGAATGAGCAGTTCAAAGCTCTTAAAAGTTTCCAAATTCTGCCCTAGGTTATTCTAACATTGACTTAGGAGCAGTCAGAGGGCATAGGGAGCAGACCATAGCATGCATTGAGGTTGTAATTCTCATATAAAGAGCATAGCTCTTTATAGAAAGTGAACCTCAAGTAAAGCACAGCACAGATTCATCTGAGGTCATGCGATATGATTATGGGCATCTGCTCATAAGGCTATTGCAATTAACAGTTTCTCTTCAGGTGTAGAAGAAAATGAAGTTCAAGTTTCTAACAGTACGTCTGAGAATGGTTCAGTGCAAGATGGTGACATTTCCCAAAGGTCATGATTTGACCCAGAAGCCAGAGTGGGACATACGGAGGGTGATAAAGAGCCAACTGTCCCTCAATTAGTGAGAGCTGGAATTAGAGTGGCTGAAGCAAAGGTGGACTGAGTTGTGGGACCTGCTTTCTCTTCACTTGATTATTTCCTACAGGCCCCATTTCAATCCTTTTTTTTTTTTTTAAAAAAAAACAAAACAAAACAAAACCAACCCAGTTAGCAAGAACTTTAATCCTCTTGCTTTATTTTTTTCCTCACTCTTCTAAAATTAAAATATTGGCATTTGTCTGGATTTAGGATACTTTTAGGTTGACTTTTTCCTTTGTTAGACGTGTAATTTGGTATATACATGATAAATGGGCTTGGGTGTGCATTTACACACACACACACACACACACACACACACCCCTATTTGCTCAGTTTATATGATCCACTCTATTGGCTCTAAGGAGCTCTGGTGGTCGCTTAGTGGTAAGGAATTGTGCTGCCAGTGTAAAGGTATGTGGTTCGAATCCACCAGCTTCTCTGAGGGGAAAAGACAGGAAAAGGCGGTGGGGGGGGGGGAAGGGGAGAGAATCTCCTCTCTAGTGACTTACTGGCTCTGAAAACTCACTGGTGGGTCAGCACTCAACGGTACACAACAAAAACATGTTGCTACATTTGCAAGCTGTCATTGAGATCACATGTAGCTCATAGCAACTAGATGTATAACAGAAAGAAACACTGCCCAGTCCTGCTGTTATCTTCAGTTACAGATTGGATCTTGTGCTTCAGAGGGCTGCCCCTGTCTGATCCTCAGAAGCAGATCATCACATTGCTCATCCTGGTCCATCTTGGTCTTGTGTTCCCCTAAAACCTGCTCATCATCAAAGCTGCATGTAAGCACCACTGATGGGACAGGTAGTAGCTAAGCCTGAGATGCATTATAGCTCATAGGAGTTGAATTTGGGTTTATTGTGAGGAAAGTAAAAACTCCACCACGGAGCCACTGCTGTTGTGCTAAAACCATTATAAAACCCTGAGGGCTCACAAAGCATTTGCACAAAGAACATCTCATTGTTTATTCTCAGAATCTTTCCTCATCTATAGGTGAGAAAGTTGCAACTCAGTCATCTCAAAAGACTCATTCAAGCGAGCTTGGGTGGCCTTGAAGTGAAAAGAAGTTGGGCTGCAATCCTCAAGGCATACAGATCTGTGGGAGGATGGGCAATCTCCTCCAGGGTGATCTACTGCATCTGAAAAGACTCATTCAAAGTCATCAAGTTGGCACAGAGAAGTGGCAGGTTGAGAATTCAGGTTTTCTGAGTTCCAGGTCTAAGTTCTCACTTACGGCCCACCTTGTATTTCTAAGTTACCCAAACCTCAGAATTAATTGTTCCTTGTCCTCAAGTTTTTCATTAATTCATTTTCTGCCATCCACTGTCCATAGAAGAATAGGGAATGAGTAGGAAGATTATCAAGGAAGTTTGGAACAAATCTTGGAATAAGTTCTCATTCATTCATGGCTAAAACTGGGACAGAACCAAATTTTAAAGCTTTGGAAATTTTCAAATGAATGCTAACTGGAATGGGCAAAAGCACAGGTGGAAGCTCTGAAGCGAGGACTTGGAAGAGATGCTTTCTGTGGAAAATGACCACATCCTGCTGTGCGTGGGGCATCACGGGGTTTGACCCAGCCACTGGAGAGATTTGGTTAGTCCACAGAGCCCTGGTTTCTAAGAAAGAGACTAAATTTTTAAGAGGGATTCAGTCTGTCATTTTTAGTTTTCTACTTTAATAAGTTTTTCAGCTCATATACATTTGAAAAAAAATCCAAATTCATTTCAGGATTGCTTCTTTAGCCATGACTGAATGGGGCTGAGCTGGTCTGAAGCCCTGCTTAAGAAGGACTACCCTTTTGACCGTGTTAAGTCTCCCAAATTTCTTACAGAATCTGCAGCATGGGGCTCAGGGAGATTATGTAACATAATGATGAGTCTACTTCTAATCCACCAGTCAACAATTACTGAGCACATAAGAGGGCAGTTATACCAAGTGCTTTCACACACCGTCTCACTTAAATCTTCAACGCTGATGAAATGGGCACTGTTACCTTTATTTTAGGAGCAAGGCAACTGAGGTACACTGTAGCTGCATGATTTGCTAAGATACTTAAAACATTTTTGGGACTCTCTGTGTTGGGAAATCTGTTGGCTTAGAGGTAAGGAGTTGCACTGCCAACTAAAAGGCATGTGGTTCAAATACACCAACTGTTCCACATGAACATATGGACAATCTCTTTCTGGGAAGTCCAGCCTCTGAAAAGCCACAGGAGGGTCAGATATGAGTTGGTTCTGACTCGATGGTACATAGCAACAAAACCATCTTACTCTTGAGGAAAAAACCAAAAATAATGTTACATGTTGTTTTTAACAATTGCATATTTATGGATTTCTCAAACTACTCTGGCTTTTCTTTGTGTGATGGCTTTACTGTGGCCAACTCTCTTTCCACTTGCAGTCATTTTCAACAGGAGACTAGTCATGGGATAAAAATATGGGGACCTTGGCCATTCGCACCACAGCTTTTTTGGGCCCATGGCTGATCTCAAGTGTCGAAGGATTTATGCTGACTGGAACAAGTTTTTTTTTTCATGCCACCATCTCCTTACTGGGTGCATGTTCACACTCTGGTTAAAATCTGAGAATAGAATGTCACGTCATAGTCTCAGGTCTGTTTGAAGTGGAAATGGTAGAATTGAGGGAGGGGATGTTGCTGTTCTTGTTGTTGTTATGTGCCGTCGAGTCGTTTCCGACTCATAGCGACCCTACGCACAACAGCCCTAAACCCTGCTCCATCCTGTGCCAACCGCACCGCCTCTGACACACCCATCCCTATTACCCCAGGCACCGAATCAATCCATCTCATAGAGGGTCTTCCCTCCTGCGTTGTCCCTCAACCCTCCCAAGCATGATATCCCTCTCCAAGGACCC
>NW_006399882.1:3409370-3415862 GCF_000299155.1 Elephantulus edwardii | reverse complement strand
TTAAGAAAGAAATGGAACGCATAAATATTGACATATTAGGCATTGGAGAGATGAGATGGACTGGCATGGGGCATTTTGAGTCAGATGACCATATGATATGAGGGTGGGGATAGAGTATAGGAAATCTACCCACTGGAGCAAGGTGGGGTTGGGGGGAAGGCTCTGGCAAATGGACCCAACCTGCTCAAGTTGGAAATAAGTTTGAAGTCCTCAGCTCAGTGAAGGAGAAAGGGGTGAGTTTGTTGGAGATGCAGGTCTCACTGGATGGAGGGTGAAGGACCCACGTACTTGGGTTGCCTTTGTTTACAATAATGACAATTATTGGGCTCTGTGCAACATCAAAGCAAGTAGACATAAAAATGTCCAGGACACAAACAGCTGCAGGAATTCTAATGACACTTCTTGTTCCTGGGAAGATCGATGGGCATGAAGATGGTGCCTGATGTCCCTTCTGCAGGCCACAGAAGATGACCTGCAGCTTTCTCATCTGCAGGTGAATGACCTTGCTTACAGAGAATTACGTTTCCCAGACATTTCTTTCTTAACCTTTAGAACAAACGGCTGCTGCTCCAAGGCTTGCACTTTTTTTTCCTTTCTAAAAAGAAGGAAAAAAAAAAAAGAAAACCCAACAAACTAAAGGTAAAATGTGTGTTTCTGCTCTCAAATACAATTGAGATGTTTTCTCCCCATATTTAGTTGTGCATTAAAGTTTATTGTCTCTATAGGGAATATTTTCTATTATATTTTGTCCTTTCCACCTTAACATTAGAGAAGATGGATGTTTTTTAAAAAGAAGAGTAATAATAAATATTGAGTAGAGACACCAGAGCTGCAGATTGAAAAGCAATCAAGGTTACTGCAAACAATATTCTTTTCTGTACAATTAATTGCTCCAAAACATAGGAGAATAAAGCTAGATAATCCCTGCTCCCTGCTGCCTCTAGCGCTAGCGTGTGGCTCCCATCTTGATTGGCCAGAAAGATATGTATCCAATTACTTGGAATTGTGTTATGCTGTAAAGAAAGATCTTTTCAAATTTCATCCTCTCGACAAGTTGGTGTTTGTGTAGATAGACATTTCATTATGAAAGAAGTAGAGACTTCCAGGTCATTCACAAGGAAAGGGCTGGTAGAGACCAGGACATGGAATGGCATGGAACTTAGAGAAAGCAAATTAGATTCAGTCTCAAAGCTGCACGATGACTTGCCCAGATGTACTGCTGTGCTCCCTGACCTATGATTTATTCATTTTAGTTTCTTCAAATAGAAATTTTGAGTCATAAGGAATGCAAACTGCCTCTATATTGTCAAATTAAAATGGATGACGAGGTAATTATCTGGTTATTTCAGGGAAAATTCTTTTACCTTTCTCTCTATCTCTGTTTCTTTCCACAGCTCTCATGTTCTAGCTCAGTGCATTCCAACACCATAAAAACCTCCAGAAGTATTTCTAAAATCTTAAATGTCCAGCTGATAACCATTTATACATCTATTCTATTTAGATAATGTAAAAAATTATTTCATGAATATGCAGTTAAAAGGATTTTAATAAGACAGCTGCATCATTTAAAAAACCAAAAACAAACAGAAGCAATCTTCTGACTTCACTTTTTGTTTGGAATTTAGGTCAAATTGTTTTGATTCATTAATTCAGTCAAAACATTTTCATAAAACTTGAATCAATACTGAAATGTTTAAACGAGGAAAGAAAATGTACCTTATAATTTTATTCCACTAACTAACTACTTAGAAAAAATTCCAAACAGGTTCTCTAACTTGCTATCTGTAAACTAATAATATGACCAATACTTCTTGTTATTTCAGTAAATTTTAGGGCAGTTCTTGGTTTATGGGAAAAGTGCACAGACATTACTTAGGATGCCCACCTACATAAGTCCTCTCCACTCTGTCTGTACACAGTTTCTCCTGTTAGTAATGCCGTGTTTTAATCTGTTAGATGACAAGCCTCTGGACTCATAACTGAAGACCAGCAGACACGTAAAAAAATGCTCAAAATCGCTGGCAATAAGAGCAATGTAAATCAAAACCACAATGAGATACCATCTCACTCTAGTAACAGTGGCAAAGTTTAATAGGACAGCAAATAATAAATGTTGGAGAGGATGTGGTGAGATAAGAATTCTTATGCATTGTTGGTGGGATTGTAAAATGGTACAACCACTCTGGAAGGCAGTTTGACGCTTCCTCAAAAAGCTGAACACAGAAATTCCATATGACCCAGCTATTCCACTATTTCAAATATATCCTGAGAAAATGAGAACTGACGCACAGAGACTTGTACACCAATGTTCATAGCAGCATTATTCACCATCACAAGAACATGGAAATAGCCTAAATGTTCAACCACAAACGAATGGATTGGAATACTATGCAGCACGTAGGAGCAATGATTTTGCAATTATTACCTAACTTGGGAGGGATTGGAGAGCACTATGCTGAATGAATTAACTCAGTCCCACAAGAACATAAACAATAAAACTATTATTGTAGAATGAGTATAAGGGTCCAAGGAAAGAGGGGAGGGTGGAAGCAGAAGGATGATGATTTACAGGGGGAGGGGTGATTAATCATGGAATTGTACAATTTGATGGGGGGGTGAGGGAAATTGGAAGAATCTGTTCTGGAAAGCAATGTATTCTAATTTTGTAAGTAAACTGTTATAATAATAATTAAAATAAAAGAATGGGGTTAGAAAATGGCATTCACCCAAAGGTGTTGGGGGAGGGGAGGAAAGGCCTGACAATTTGCTTCTAAAAGGTCACATATGAAAACTCTTTAAAGCACAGCTCTGCTTCGACACATGGGCTTGCCAGGGGCTGGAGCCACAGTCCCTTTATTTCTTATTTTAATAATTAGTGAACTGATATATTGTTATTTATTGACTAGACTCCACAGTTTCTATTATATATATAATATAGAAAACATATCTATTATATAAAATATATCTAATAGATCTAAAATCTATCTATCTATCTATCTATCATAATATATATTAGGTTACACAGGGTGCCATGGACTTAAAATGTTTTGGTGTTGTTTTTGTCTAAACATAATATTTACAATTTTTAAGTAATTTGATTGCTAAAAGAGCCTCCTGAAAGGATGTAGTAATTGGCACTTCTATGTGAGGGATGTCACTCTTGATGTTTATTTTTCTTGTTGAAAGATTTGTGGTGTTAGTGTGTGGTTTTTGGGTTTTTTGATATTAAAAATCCTCTTTACACAAAGTAGATACAATTATATTTGTACCCAGTACCAACAATCATCAAATTAGGTAGGGTCAGTCTTGTTTTCTGTCAACACTGAAACACACCTGAAACTGAATTGTTGTTTTGTTGTGTACCATCCATTCACAACCAACCCATAGCTGACTCTTCAGCAGGTTTTCAAGAGGTAGTAAATCACACAGGAGGAGATTGTCCTTCCTTCTCTGACGGAGCAGCTGGTGGGTTCAAAACGAATACCTTTGGGATTGCAGTGCAGTTTCTTACCTTTATTACTTCATAGTAATATGGTCTGAATCAGCTGTACTTACATCTCCAGACTGACATTGTTGCTATTCAGTATTTTGGAGAAGTCTCTGACAGCAGACTTTCCTAATGTGGCTTGTCTCTTAATTTCCTGGCAGCTGGTACCAAGAGTGTTTATTGTAGAGCCATGCAAACTGAAGCTGTTAACAATCTCAATCTCTTCACCACCTATCATGATACTGTCTTTACTATAGTCATATTAAATAATACACAGTTCTACGAAGTTTATGATACAATTTCATCTATCATTGATGTTCAAATTTTCCTGTGGTTTATATTCTTTAAAGTGGGTTATTTGCATCAGGTTTCAAAGAAGTTAGTCTATTATATTTCGCTAATATGTCTTTGGAGAGCTAGTGGCTTGGTGGTAAGGGGTTCCACTGCTATCCAAAGCTCCACAGGAGAAGGACAGGCAATCTCCTGCCGTGCTATCTACTACCTCTGAAAACCCGCGGAAGGATCAGCTATGGGTCTGTTCTGATCTTTCTAGCTCTTCCTCTTTCTCATTTTCTTTTCTTTTTTTCAATGGATCTGTGGAAAGGTTCAAGTCCTGTAGCAACCTCTCTTTTCTCTTAATATCAGATTTGAATAAGGGTGGCATTCCTGTAGGGCGTGTCCCTGCTCCTGCTCTATCAAGGGGAAAATGACATGCACACCTATGTTTATTTCAGCTTTGTTCACAATAAAAAAGAGTTGGAAACAACCTAAGTGCCCATCAACAAATGAATGGATAGAGAAGCTGTGGTATAGTCACACAATGGAATTCTATGCTGCGCTGAAAAACAAGGAACTCATGCAATATTATTCAAAATGGGTGACCCTGGAGGGCATTATGCTGAGTGAAATATCTCAGTAAAAAAAAAGACAGATACTGCATAATGCCACTGTTATAAAAGAGGACTGACATAGGGCTTAGGGGGAGTCTGAGAAAGATGGGATAAATAATGTATACTATATTGAAACAGATGAGGGAGAGAACTGTTTAAAAGGGTTATGTACTTGGGTATTACTGTTATTACAGGAGTCCAGAATGAAGGCTGCACAGTGGAGTGGACTAGGGGGGAGGGACTGTATAACAATGAAATAATTTTTCTTTTACTTTTCAAAGAGAAGAGCAAATTGGGGTGGGGAGGGGTGGGGAGGGAGAAAAATGCAACAATGAATGAATGGAAATCCAAAATCTCTGTATGTAAACTTTCACTAAAATTAATTTTAAAAAAGGGAAGGGAGGAATGACAAAAGGTAGAGAGACACTTAATCTTGGTAGCAATTCCCAGAGTTTAGATTTCTTGGATCTCTTACAATTTTTGGAAGGATTTTTGGGATCAAAACAAGGAATAATATTTTTTAGTCAAAGGGTAACAATTCCTTTTCAGTCTTCCTTTCTCATTGCCTGGCTTTTATATGCAAAAGAGCTCTGTTGGCATAGTTTCACCTCGAACTTAGTCTAATTTCTAGTCATTCAAATACACTAACTGCTCTACAAGAGAGATATGGGCAGCCTCTTCTAAATATCTGCAGCCTTAGAAACCTCCTAAGTGGGAACTATGAATTGGAAGTGTTTTAATGGCAATGAGTTTGATTAAGTTATTGCTAGATGCTGTCAAGTCAACTACAACTCATAGCAACTCTATGAACAACAGATAGAAGTCTTTCTCTGTCCTGCACTGTCCTCAAGATCCCCACCATGCTTGACCATGCTGTTTCTAGCCTGAAGTTTTTTCCCCAGGATTGGCATCATCTTGACAACACATCCCAAGTATATGAGACCAAGTTTCAGCATCCTTGCCTCTAAGGAACACACTGGTTATACTTCCTCCAAGACAGATTCATTTGGTGTTTGGAAGTCCATGAATTATTCAGTACTTTTTGCCAACACCATAATGAGACATCAATTCTACTGTGACCTTCCTTATTCATTGTCCAACTTTTAGTTGCATAAGAACATTTAAAGTACCATGGCTTGGATCAGACATACCTTAATCTTTAAAGTGACCTCCTTGCTCTTTAGCACTTTAAAGAGGTCCTTGGCAGCGTGTTTCCCCAGTGCAACACACATTTTGATTTCTTTACTACTTTTACCATGTGTGTTGGTTGTGGATTGACAATGAAGATTTTGACAACTCCAATATTTTCTCCATCTATGCATGTTTCAAGGAGGAACCAGTCCTTGGAGATGGACATCATGCTTGGATTGGTGGAGGGACAGAGCAGGAGGGGAAGACCCTTGATGAGATGGATTGACTCAGTGACTGGAGTAATGGCGGTAGATGTGTCAGAGACAATAAGATTGGCTCAGGATAGAGAAGGGTTCAGAGCTGTTGTACAAAGTGTCGCTATGAGTCACAGGCAACTCAATGGCACATAACAACAACAACAACAAAAACAACATGATGTTATCCACTGATTCAGTGGTGAGGAATTTTGTTTTCTTGATGTTAAGATGTAATCCATAGTGACTCACTTTTATTGGGAGAATGAGATGATTGAAAAATATCATGGCTTGGGTTAGCTATGCTTTAGTCCTCTAAGTGACATCTTCGCTTTCTAACCTTTTAAAGAGTTCTTTGCCAACACATTTGCCCAATGCAATTCATTATTTCATTTCCTAGTCATTGCTTCAACGAGGGCATACCTATATATCTCTTTTTCTTTCTCTGTATATTTACTAACTTTGCTCATATTGGGCAAAATGTAGGGTTGTGGAACAGTCTGAAGGAATCCTTTTTCTAGAAACAAGGTCCTGTTTCCACTAACATCACTGAAGCACGAACATGATCAAACTTGGCGAACATTTTACCTTTTAGGAATCAGGAAACATTGAAATTTTGATAAAAGGATGTACTCTGGTATATCTGGTAAAAGATATACTCTGACTTAAATGATATCATCCTGTCACTCACAAGATTGTATTTCAAGACATATCTAGAAATGACTTTTTT
>NW_006399882.1:3394684-3404650 GCF_000299155.1 Elephantulus edwardii | reverse complement strand
GTTGTTTCTTGAAATTCTTCTGTGTCATCCAATTCTTTTTGGTACAGTGACTCTGTATACTCTTTCCATCTTCTTTTAATGCTTCCTGTATCATTCAATATTCTGCCCATAGATTCCTTAAGTATTGCAATTCAAGGTTTGAATTTGTTCTTTAGTTCCTTCAGTTTAAGAAATGCTGGGTGAGTTCAGCCCTTTTGATTTTTGAACTCCAGCTCTTTGCATATTTCATTATAATACTTTGCTAGTTTTCCAGTGCTGCCCATTGACATTTTCTATTCAGCTCTTTAACTTCTTGATTTCTTCCCTTTGCTTTGGCTTCTCAGCGCTCTAGTGCAATATTCAGAGTCTCTTCTGACATCATCTTGGTCTTTATTTTTTCCTCTGTCTTGGTAATGATATTTGGCATTCTTCATGAATGATATTCTTGATATCCTAACAGCTCATCTGGTCTTTGTTCATTAGTTTTCAAGGTCTCAAACCTGTTCCTGAGATGGTTTTTAAGTTCAGATGAGCCAGACTCAGAGTGCAGATTTTATTTAACCATCGGAGAACTGGACAATGATGAAGGATGGCAGAAGAATTGATGCCTTTGAGTTGTAGTGCTGGAAAAGTATATTGAACATAATAACATGGACTGCCAAGAGAACAGATCTATCTTGGAGAGGGTAAAAACATGTTTCTACTTGAAGGCTAGTTTTTGAAGCTTTGTCTCACATACTTTAGGCACATGGCGAGGGCAGATCAGTCCCTGATGAAGGATATCATGTTCAGAAGGGTGGAGGGACAGTATAGGAGAGGAAGACCCTGGATGAGATGGATTGATACAGTAACTAAGGCAATGGGAGTAGGTGTATCAGTCAGTGAGACTGGCTCAAGATAGGGCAGGTTTCAGAGCTGTTGTTCATAAGGTTGCTGTGATCACAGTGGACTGGAAGGCAAACAACCACCACCACCCATTATTTATCTCCTCTATTCTCAGGCCTGGGGGCAACGTGGGGAAGATGATTCTTGTACTAGTTCAGTTAACAAGAGGTTACATCCAGATGCTCCATTGTTCCAGTTTTGTGCTCATTTTAACTCTTCTGCCTAAAAGGCATTTTCAAACAGCTCCACATATACCAGCAAACTGACCACAAAGAAGACATGTCTTTCTGAGTCTCAGCTTTCTTCTGTGTAAAATGAACAAAATAAAAATCACCTAAATAGCATAGCTTTGCAGAGTCATGTATTGGGTTTTTTGTTCATTTAGTTGAGTTTTTTGGTTTTGTTTTTTGAGAGACTAAAGTGAGATAATGAAATACAGTACATGAGGAAGCTCTGGTGAGGTAATCTGGAAGACATTGTGCTATTAACACAAAGGTGGCATCTCTTCAGCCATTCTCCTCAGAGAGAAATGAGCAAAGCTGCCTATGAGATTTATATCTTCTGAAAACCCACTAGAGGGTCAGCTGCAAATTGGTTTCCACTTAATGGCCGTGAGTTCGAGGGTTTTTTGTTTGTCTGTTTTTATAATGTTTCCCTGCTAGTTGGTGGTGACATTACTATTTTGTGTAAGTTGCAAAGAATTTAGAAAAGCTTAAAATTTAAGGTTTAATTCTAATTACCAAATTGAATCTTAAAACCCCGCAATGTTTTCAAAAGGTAGATTTCTAACCTTGGTGATATTAAACAGCTTTTTTATAATTTTCTATTGTTGCTTGCTGTCATTTCATTCCTCAGACAAAGTTTGGCTTCACTGAAGATTGAAACTAGGGAAGCTTCCAGAAATCTTGCTGCATAAGAAATTCAGCATATGTTTCAGATTATAATGAATTAAACATGTATACTTTTCCAGGTAGGACAAAAGGCAATCTCCTTTAAACTACCAAAAAGCTTTTGACCTAAGAGGATATGACATTTTACATTCTCAATTCTTCTGCTGTAATATCACTATGCTGCTGCTGTTGTTGTTATACTGTCCAGTTGAAACCGACCCATAGCTGACCCTTCAGTGGGTTTTCAGAGGCAGTTAATTGCATTGGAGGAGACTGCCCATCCTTCTCCCAGGGAGCAGCTGGTGGGATTTGAACAATGTGCCTTAGGTATTGCAACACAGTTTCTTGCCAGTAAGCTACCAGAGCTCCCTAATATCACCCTAAGTACAAAAATAATTTTGGGGGAAAAAGAGTAAGACACAGTAAATATTGTTCATTAGTTAACCTGAAACAGTTTGTTGAACATGCCTTTATAATCAGCAAATACAATGCCACTCATACATCTATCTTTCCACCAGCCACCAGGTGATTAAACATAATATGTGCAAGTTGCATTTGCAACATGACATATAAGAATCTATTTCTCTCTCAGTAACCACAGATTATTTTTTTAAATAAAATAAAATAAAATAAAATAAAATAAAATAAAATAAAATAACAACCCAGAATGTGGAGTCTATTACTCTTTGCTTAAGGCTCCAGTGACTTCCTTTCCACTTGGGGCCACATCCTTTTTCTATTTTTTTTTTTTAAATTCTGATTTATTTATAAGGTTTGAATACGTTATTTTATTATTTTTCACAAAAGATCCTTCTCATTTCCTTCACCCCACCAACCCATCGAATTGTGCAACCCCATGATTAACACCCTACCACCTCCACCCACCCACCTCCCACTATTTCCATGCTCCCCTCTGCCTTGAATCCTCATACTCATTCTACAGTAATGGTTTTATGCAGTATTTGTCCTTGTGGGATTGAGTTAGTTCTCTCAGCATAGTGCTCTCCAGTCCCTCCCAAATTAGGTAGTAATTTACAAAATTATTGCTCCTGTGTGCTACGTAGTATTCCATTGTATGAATGTACTATAATTTCTCAATCCATTTGTTTGTGGTTGGACATCTGGCTGTCTCCATGTTCTTGCAATGTTGAATAATGCTGTTATGAATATTGGTGTTTCAATTTGAGCCTCAGTTCTCATTTTCTTGGTGTGTATGCTAAACAATGGAATAGCTGGGTCATATAGAATTTCTATGTTCAGCTTTTTTGAGGAAACTGCCTTCCAGAATGGCTGTACCATTGTACAATCTCACCAACAATATAAAAGAGTTCCTATTTCATCACGTCCTGTCCAACATTTATTACTTGCTGTCCTGTTAAACTTTCTTGGGGCCCCATCCTAATGCTTCATCACAACCCACAAGGTCTCTGTCACTACATATGTTACCTACTTTTTCTTTGTCATCAGGCCTAATTCCTCTCTTTTCCTAGAATGTGACTTTTCCCTCTTGGAACCTTTGAACTAACACCTCTGTTACTAATAACCAGTTTCATCTCTTCATGAAGAGCTCCGTGCCAATGTCTCTGTGGCTGAGAAGTCTTCCTTAGCCACCTGGTCTAAAGAGTGTGCTCACCTCTCGTTGTTCTCTATCACATTAAGTCATGACTCTGCTTTTATTGTCTCATCACTGTCAGAAGCTATCCTTTTTCTTTTTGACCTTGTCTCTCCCAGGAGAATGTAGCTGGCATGAAGGCAGCCATCTTGTTTATGATGCCTACTGCTATGTTGAGCTCTTGTGGCCTAGTGGCAAAGAAACTTTGCTACAATCCTGAAGGCACGCAGTTCGAGGCCACCAGCTGCTCAGCAGGAAAGGATGGGCAATTTCCTCCCCTGTAATTAACTGCCTCTGAAAACCCACTGGAGGGTCAGTTTTGGGTCATTTCTGACTCTATGAAACACAACAACAACAACAACAACTGCTATCTATATTACCAGGTGCCTGGTAGCAAATACTCATATGGATGGTGTGTCTAATTACACTCACAGTGGACTTGATGGCACATAACAACACTAATGACAACAACATATTTATATATACCTATCTATGTAATCACAAACATATCCATTTAGATATTATTACTGTTGTAAAAAAAATCACAAACATAAATATATTCTAGCACCACAAAATTGTCCATTATTTTTGTGTCTTTCTTACTGTCTTCATTTACCTTGATCTAGTTGTGCTGACTTCACCTTTGTTTGGTCTTTTCCGTCACCAAATCTAAGATGTGCCTGCTGTCTAGAAAATGAATTCGTAGGAATGTCAAGAGGCCCTGAGACTGGTGTTTGTGAACTGCTGATTAGCTGATAATTTTTTTACCTCTTGTAATTTAGGTAATTTTTTTCCCATGCCATTCAAGCATTTCAGCTATATGAACATGTGTGGCCTGATGCCCTGCTGGTGGCCCATAACCAGGCTCCCTCTTCCTTCAGCAGATATTTCCTCTCTGTGCAAGTCACTACACTAAGTAACAGGCTTTCTTGTCATCAGCCAAAGAGCCTTTGCCTCCTTAATTCATCACTAGAACAAGAAGAACAAGATATATAGACTCTCTATACAAAGTGTCTGCTTCAGCCTGGGTATTCTCTGTGCAGCTAATTGTCCATGCTTGGTTCAGTCAGGATAAGCCTCTATCTCAGAAAATGAGTGTTTGTTCTCCAGTGTTTGACAGTTACACATCTCCAGATCTCTTAGGTTAGAGGCGGAGAAAGAGAGGCCAAAATTAGGAGGACCATTTTCATCAGTACCACATGTCATGATTATCCCTGCCCTTCAATGCATCCCGGGAGCGAAAGTCACAGAATGATCCCTAGAAATAGACAGTTTTGCAACATGGAAGAAAATGTTATTTGTCTTAGTATGTGCCACATAGTGATGAGCATTGGGTCTTTTTGTCTAATTGGAACAAATTATTTTTTTAAAAAAATCTTTATTTTTAAGCTTGAAGATGAACTCTAAATCTGATTAGTAATCATGTTCCCTCCTTCAAGTAACAAGATCTCAACAGACATGTAGATTTTATTCTAGGATATTGAGGCCAATACAGAGGAAAACAGATGGACAAAAGAGACTCTAGAACCGAGTCAAAGGAGCCCTGGGGACACAGTGACTAAGTGCTCAGCTGTTAACTGAAAGGTCATCTGTTTGAACCCACCAGCTGCTCCATGGGAAAAAGATGAGATCATCTACTTCCATAAAGGTTAAAACCAAAATGTGTTTCTGAGACTGTAAATCACTGTGGGAGGGGACTGCACTTCTTTTTCTCAATAAGCAGCTGGTTGATTCAAAATGATCTTTAGGTTAGCAGCCAACCATGCAAAGATTATAGCCTTAGAAAGCTAGGAGACAGCCCTCTCACAATGCTGTGGGGCAGAGACAAGCAGCCAATGAGAGAGCATCTAAGACAGTGTCAGGTGCTCCAAAATTAATTGACAAAACTGACATTCAAATTGGCTTCTTTACCAGAGACAGGAGGTCTACCTCATTCAAAGATAAAAACCCATACAGTCCTTTATATTCAACAGGTTTTGGTTCTAGTAATATCACTTGGCACCTTTTATTCTGTTGAAAGTCTATTTCCTCTTCCCTCTATTTACCCTTTCTCTTTGCCGCTATCCTTACCACATCTTTTTCTTATCTTACTAAGTTCCTTCTTGGAAAGGTAGTTTTTAACATTAGGACACAGAATGTGCTGCATAATTCAAATGTATTTCTCTTTGAAAGTTTTTTCAGCCTTGTATTTCTATGTTTAGCTTCTCTGGGATCCTAAATCTTGTAAAAAATGTTTTCCATGCAGCCAACAAATGCCAGCTTTCACAGTCTGTACCTCAAGCCAACGGACATGAAACAAAACGGGTTAAAACATTGAGTGGTGATGGGAAATATTTCATAAAAGGAGGATTAGGTAATTAGGAGGATCAGGTAATTAATAACTTGGGGCTTTTAATCTTAAAAAAATTAATCCAAAATGCAGATTTTCATCTGCAACATACACTACTATTCCAGACTCCCGCCTACGTAAAGCTACATAAAGACACAGGGCATCTGATTTTCTGCAGTGACTCAGGCCGCTAGAAAGGATTGGGTCCAACAGAATGAACACATTTTAACTGTGTCTCAGGTTGGTCACATGTTCCAATTAGTCTGAGCAATAAGCAGTCATGTTAAGAAACTCTCTCTCCTCCAAATGCAATTAAAGAGGTTTCATTTACTCTTAAGAGAGTCCAAGAGCACAAAATAATTAATAAAATAACCCACTTTTGAGTCATCAGCCTGCTGGCCTCTGTCTCTAGGCAGAAGGCAAAATGGCACATGCACTCTACCTCCTCCAAGCTCAACAGCCTTGGCTATTGGGGGCCAACTTCCCACTTGGCTTCATCAGAAAAAAATCCAAGTTAGGTCACATGCTTATTTCTTCCAATAACCACAAAGGTCAACCTAATTGACCTGTGCATTGCTCTCTCTCTCTCTCTCTGTGTGTGTGTGTGTAGGGAGGAGAATTAACTGTTTCTAAAAACCCTCTAGATGATCATCTATGGACAGTTCCAACTCAACAGCACACAATAATAACAACAATACCTCGATGAGGTAGATGCTAAATACATACTTGATGAATAAGAAAACATAGAATCGCATATATTATATATGCCTTCCCAAAGGACTATCCTCTCTGCCTCCTCCAATGTTTTGCTGAGTGCAAACCGATTTATAGATTCCTTCCACTTTGTCCATTTATTTTGTCCCCTGTGCTTTTACACTTACTTATTCTTAAATAATTATTATAAGAATAGTAAATTGTCCTTAAAACTTGAATCCATATCCTCTTGAAGTCTTCCCTGAGGATGCCAACCTTTACCACTTTCCTGTCTTCGAAGGACCAGTGCAGTTGCTCTCTGCACCTTGCTTTATTCTTGGTAAAATATGGTCAGATTGCCAAGTTGCAAATTTCCACTATTTACTTGCCATGCCACCTTGGAACATTTCTGAAACTTCTGAGCCTCAATTTCCTTCTTTGTAGAGAATTATTCTAACTCTATGCTTCACAAGTTTGTTGTGAGGTTCAGTGAGATAACATCTCGAGGAGTGTGTCACGGTGCTGGCACGTAAGTCATTCTCAGTGAATATAAACTCTTATTATAATGGATGAACTAAGTGGGCAAACTCTTTTTTCCTTCTTTTCTTCTCCTTAAGGTTTCTCTGTGTTACCACTCACCTTATAAATGTGTTTATTGGTCTCTAGAAGTTCAGCTATAGTGATCTGTTTTCTTCCATGTGGAAGGGTGACTAAGGACTATAGTGTAGGAGTTTCCACAATTAAGCCTATTTTTACATTTTTGAACTTTGTTCCACAATGTTCTTCTACACTCTCTGGGGCCTTACACTATGATCCCTTTCAAAGTGGTAAGAAATGGTGGCTGGGCACCACCTAGTTCTTCCCGTCTTAATATGTCTTTTGATTTCTTGACTGGTGGATCCAAGGTTGCTTTTTCTGCATCCAAGTATAATGATGCCATTGACAATTTCAACCTTTTGTTCCTCTATGATGATGTTGCCTGTAGACCCAGTGGTGAGGACTTTTAGCTTCTTAATGTTGAGATGTAATCTGTGTATGCTGAGGAGACTTGAAATGCTTGCTGCAGAAGATCAAAGATTACAGCCTTTAATATGAATTACATCTCAATTTGACATGATGTTGACAAGCCTCCCATCTTAAAGCCCCTTTCTTCTGTCAGATACACATCCTCTAGAATCAAGGAAGTTTGTTCTGTTGCAAACCCGCATAATGGGTTAGGGGCATTCACCCTCTTGGATTCAGCCCTCAAACACTAGAGGTTAAAAGGCAATAGATACATGACTAGCCTTCCTGACGTCTGGGTCTGTAATTATGTAGTAAGTTCCACCTAGTTTCTTAGAGGTCCACAGGGGGACTGAGCTTCAGTTGCTCACAGTAGCTACCTGCTCATGAATGAAAATGGTATTGGCTCTTCTCCCTTCCTTGTCTCCCTTTCCCTACAGTTTTATTTGTACCTCTGGAACCACCACTCATATAGACCACTTGTGGCCAAGTCTTTGCCTTAATATCTGTCTTGGGGAAAACACAAACTTTAAGATTCTCCTCAACAGATAGAATTGCTCAAGTCATTTCTTCCAATACATTAGCCCTTCCTAAGATTTTTTCTGACTTATGTCAAATAATTATTTGTTGATTAACTCATTTATTTTGAGAAAAAAATTCTTTCATTTTTAGAATCTATAGGAAAAACAATAAACGCCTTGTGTAATTTCTTACAACAGATGATGACAATAATTTTCAGTTTATACTCTTTAAGTCTCAAGTTTGGAAAATAATACATGGAAGTCTAAACTCCTTTTGGAATATTTATCCTAGGAGATGTAAGGTAAGAAAATGAGCCCCAAATTAGATTTATTGATGAAAGTAACTTCATATCCACCTACTGAATAATTAGAATTAAAACACATGCAAATTATAAGCTTATAAGTGACAGGTCTGTGTTTGTTTTATTGTTGCTTATTTTGTTAGTTTGGTCTTTTTCAGTAAGGCAAAACCTTCTAACTATGTGATTGAAACAACAGATGTCCTGGTGTTGAGGTGGAAACAGGAGGAGAAAAAGGTTTTCCAATAAAACAAGTAGCTAAAACAAACCAGGATTATGGTCAGATGAGATTTCTTCCCCTGGCCCGTATAGACAGCTAGACTGATGTTTATTTCTGATTATAAATAATCTGTCATTTTCCAGATAGTATTTAGAAATTAGATATTCTATTCATAGTGAACCAATGTTTATGTAAAATAAATGTTTAACATTAAAAATGTTTACTGTTAATAATCTCAGTATTAAAGAAAGTAACCTCTGGACTCAGTCATTCACTGTTCTATAACTTGCTTGTCTGTCAGATACTCCTAAATTTGCACATTCAGATTAAGACAAACTAGGAAGAAGGATTGGCCATCCACTTCTGAAATAGCAGGCCTCCGAAAACCGTATGTAAACAGAACACATGTAGATAACAGAAAGGGCAACTGAGGCTGAGCTTTCAGGTATGGAAATACAAAGGAAGAGGAACAGTTGTATGCAGACACTAGTGATTGGAATATGGAATGTGAGAACCATGAATGTAGGAAAATTAGACATTGTTAAGAAAGAAATGGAATGCATAAATATTGAAATACTAGGCATTGGAGAGATGAGATGGACTGGCATGGGGTATTTTGAGTCAGACGATTATATGATGTATTACTCTGGAGATGAAAAGGAGAGGAAAAATGGAGTTGCTTTCATAGTTAAAAAACTAATTTCTAGATCCGTCTTGAAATACAACATTGTGAGTGACAGGATAATATCAATATGCGTACAAGGAAGTCCAGTGAATACCACTATCATTCAGATATATGAAGAAGAAATAGATGATTTCTACCAACTTTTACAGTGGGAGATTGATCGAACATGCAATCAAGATGCTTTGATAATAATGGGTGACTGGAATGCAAAAGTTGGGAACAGAGAAGAAGAATCAGTGGTTGGAAAACATGGACTTGGTGAGAGAAATTAAGCTGGAGATAGAATGATTGATAATCGATGACCTATTCATTGCAAATACATTTTATAGGAAGCATAAATGCAGGTTAAACACATGGATTTCACCTGATGGTATGGATTGAATAAGAATCAGATTGATTACATCTGCATAAAAAACTGCTGGAGAAGCTTAATATCACCTGTGAAAACAAGGCCAGGAGCTGATTGTGGAACAGGCCAACAGCTACTTATATGCAAGTTCAAACTGAAGCTGAGGAAAATTAAACCAAATCCAAGGCAAACAAAATATGACTTTGAGTTCATCCCACCTGAATTTCAGAACCATCTCAGGGACAGGTTTGAGGCCTTGAACACTAATGAGCGAAAACCTGCTGAATTGTGGGAGGATGTCAAATGTATCATCCAGGAAGAGTGCAGATGATCACTACAAAGACAGAAGAGGAAGAAAAGACCAAAATGGATGTCAGAAGAAACTCTGAAGATTGCACTGGAGTGCAGAGAAGCCAAAGCACAAGGAAGAATTCAAGATACTAAAGAGCTGAACAGAAGATCCCAAAGGGCAGCATGGAATGACAAAGCAAAATATTACAAT
>NW_006399882.1:3389768-3393074 GCF_000299155.1 Elephantulus edwardii | reverse complement strand
TTAGGGCTGTTGTACATAGGGTTGCTATGAGTTGCAAGCAACTCGATGGCACATAACAACAACGACAACAGATGCACAGGTTAACTCTGATTCATGGCAGTTCACTCTCTTGCCCAGAATGGGGTGGAATGGGTGCATCTACCTGGAAAGGGCCTTCTTAAGAGGCACAGGAATGTGAGCAGGAATGGATGATGCCCCATAAAGCCTCATCTGGAAAAGAGCACCTGATCTTTTGTGCCCACTTTTTATTCACCAAGCATTTCTCCAGCAAATCCAAACATCATTGAGGTAGAGAACAAAACTTCTAAGTGGTTTTTGCAAAATACTAGCTGGAGAGGGACGTAAAGAACTGTGGCCAATAATGCTAATCGCCATATATTGTCCAGTGTTCATTACGTCCTTGTCACACTGGCCTTTTCCCCAGCAGCTAACTAAACATATTCCTACATACTTTGGGCATGTGGCCAGGAGGGATCAGTCCATGGAGAAGGATATCATATTCGGAAGGCTGGAGCAACAGCACAGGAGAGGAAGACCCCAGATGAGATGGATTGGGAGAGTAACTGGGATAGTGGGGTTTGGTGTGTCGGAATTAGTGAGACTGGTTCAGGACAGGTCAGGGTTCAGAGTTGCTGTACATAGGGTCACTACGGGTTACAGGCACCTTGATGGCACATAACAATAACAATACCTTTTAGAAACTGGCAGCTGTGTGAATTGTTTAGAATCATAGAAGCTCAGAAGGCTTGAGACCAAGGGCTGGATAGGGAGAGAGATGTTGAATGGTGTAGGTGGGAGTGGAAGGGGATGCTGGTGGAGTAGGAAAAGTGGTAGGTCAAGACATGTGTGAAAAGGGCAGGTAGCAATATTGAATCTATTGGTTGTTTATATAATTGGAGAAATGTCTTTCATCTGTTCCATTCTGTAAAATACTTGTCTGTCACATACTGTTCTAAATCTGAGCATTAGAATAAATAGAGACTAGGATGAAGGATTAGCCATCCACTTCCAAAATATAACAGGCCTTCGAAAACCCTTTGTACAAGAGAGTACACTTAGACTAGCAGATGTAACAACTGAGGCTGAACCCTCAAACATGGAAACACAAAGGAGGAGCAACAGTTCTAAGTAAACACTCGTGATTGAAACATGGAATGTGAGAAGCATGTATACAGGAAAATTGGACATTGTTAAGAAAGAAATGGAATGCATAAATACTGACTTACTAGGTCTTGGTGAAATGAGATAGACTGGCATGGGATATTTTGAATCATAAGATCATATGATCTACTATGCAGGAGATGAAAAGGTGGGGGAAAGGGGAATTTCCTTCATAGTTACAAAAGTCATTTCGATATCCTTCTTGAAATAAATGTTGTGAGTGACAGGATAATATTTATACACATACAAGGAAGTCCAATGATTACCATCATCATCCAAATATATGCACTAACAACTAGAGGCAAAGAGGAGGAAACAGAAGATTTCTACCAATTTTTGCAGTCAGAAAGCAATTAAATATGCAATCAATCAAGATGCATTGATAATAATGAGTGACTGGATATAAAAGTTGGGAATAGAGAAGAAGGATCAGTAGTTGGGAAGCATGAACTTGGTGATAGAAATGAAGCTGGGATAGAATTACAGAATTCTGTTCAACTGATTTATTCATTGCAAATACTTTTTATAACAAAGACAAACACAAGCTATGCACAAGGATTTCACCTGATGGCACACATAGGAATCTGATAGATTACATTTGTAGAAAGAATCACGGGAGATGCTCAATATCGGCTGCAAAAAAATAGGCCAAATGCTATTTGTGAAATAGATGATCAACTACTCATATGCAAGTTTAATCTGAAGTTAAAGAAAATGAAATCAAATCCACAGGAACCAAAATTTGACCTTGAGTCTATCCCACTTGAATTTCAAAACCATCTTAGAAACAGGTTTGAGGCTTTCAACACCAATGAGCAAAGATCAGAAGAACTGTCTGAATATCAACTGGCAAGAATATCATCCATGAAGAATGCAAATGGTCATTACAAAGAGGAGGAAGAAAAGACCAATATAGATATCAGATGAAACTCTGAATATTACACTAGGGCACTGAGAAGCCTAAGTAAAGTGAAGAAATCAAGAAATTAAGGAGCTGAACAGAAGATTTCAAAGGCAGCGTGAAAAGCAAAAAAAAGTTTTATAATGAGGTGTGCAAAGAGCTGGAGTCAGAAAATCAAAGGGGTCAAATTGGCTCAGCATTTCTTAAGCTGAAGGAACTGAAGAACAAATTCAAACCTTGAGCTGCAATAATTAAGGATGCTTTGGGCAGAATATAAAATGATCCAGGAGGCATTACAAGAATATGGAAGGAGTATACAGAGTCACTGTACCAAAAGGAATTGGCGGACACTTCTGTTTCATGAAACAATATATGAGCAAGAGCCTGTGGAGATGAAGGAAGGACAGGCTGCTCTGAGAGAACTGGCAAAAAACAAGGTTCCAGGAGCTGACAGCATACCAACTGACACATTTCAACAACAGACGCTGCCCTGGACACACTCACCAAGTTTTGCCAAGCAATCTGGAGGATAACCACTTGTCTAATCGAGTGGAAGAGATCTATATTTGCTTCCATTTTAAAGAAAGATGACTTGACAGAGTGTGGATATTATTGAACAATATCATTAATATCACATGCAAACAAGATTCTGCTGAAAATTACCCACAAATGACTACAACAGCACATCAACAGAGAATTGTCAGATGTGCAGGCTGGGTTTAGAAGAGGCCATGGTACTAGGGATAATATAGCTAATTTTAGATGGATCTTGGCTGAAAGCAGACTGCACCAGAGGAAAGTCTATCTGTGTTTCATTGATTATGCAAAGACATTTGAATATTTGGATCCAAAAAAACATGGCTAATTCTGAGAAGAATGAGAATCCCCAAACACTTGATTGTGTTTATGTGAAACCTATACTTGGACCAGGAGGCAGTCATCAGAACAGAGCAATGAAACACTGCATGGTTTAAAATTGGGAAGAGTGTACGCCAGGGATGTATTCTATCTCCATCCCTTTTTAATCTATATACAGAACAGATCATCCAGGGGGCTTGTTGAAACTGAGGAGGACCTGAAGTGTTTGCTGTAAAAGGTCAAGGATTGAATCCTTCAATATGGATTGAAACTCAACATCAAGAAAACAAAGATTCTCACCACAGGTCCAGCTGGCAGCATCATGATAGAAGGTGAAGAAATTGAGATTGTTAACAGCTTTACTTTGCTTGGCTCCACAATCAACA
>NW_006399882.1:3387279-3389063 GCF_000299155.1 Elephantulus edwardii | reverse complement strand
TGGCTGGGGAACAGAGGGTTTGACCAGGTAGCCGTGAAGGCTGTGAAGGAATGGGGAGGTACCAGGGAAAGGGTAGAGACAAGTCGCATATGCTTGTGGGTGGGTGGGGAGCGAATATATTGGTTATTTTTGTAAGGGAAGTGTCTTTCATCTAGTAGGTTAAAATGCTTCTCTGTCAGATAGTCTAGCAGTGAACATCCAAATTAATACAGACTAGGAAGGATAGGCCATCCACTTCTGAAATATATCTGGCCTTTGAAAACCCTATGCACAGCAGAGCACATTTAGAGTAGACTAGGAGATATGGCAACTGAAGTTCATCCCTCAAATATGGAAACACAAAGGAGTTGTAAGAAGAAATTAACAATATGTGGAATGTGAGAAGCATGAATGTGGGAAAACTGGACATTGTAAAGAAAGAAATGGCACACACAAATATTGACATATTGGGGATTAGCAAAATGAGATGGATTGGCATGGGACATTTTGAATTCCATGATCATATAGTCTATTATGCTGGAGATGAAAAGGTGAGAAAAAAAACAGGGTCACTTTCTAGAAAGTGCCATTTCTAGATCCATCTTGAAATATAATACTGTGAGTGACAGGATAATACATACAAGGAAGACCTGTTAATATCACCATCATTCAAATTTATGCACCTACAACCATAGCCAAAGAGGAGGAAATAGATGATTTCTATTAACTGCTGCAGTCAGAAATCTCTCAAACATGTAACCAAGATGCATTGATAATAATGGGTGACTGGAATGTTGGGAATCAGGAAGGAAGATCAGTACTCAGAAAATATGGACTTGGTGACAGAAATGAGGCTGGGGATAGAATGATACAATTCTGTACAATCAGTGATTTATTCATTGAAAATACCTTTTATAAGAAACTTAAATGCAGGTTACACACATGGATTTCACCTGATGTGATGCACAGGAACCAGATTTATTACATCTGTGGATGGAACTGCTGGAGAAGTTCAATATCAGCAGTAAAAATTAAGCCCGGTGCTGATTGTGGAACAATCAACTGTTCATGGAGAAGTTCAAATTAAAACTAAAGAAAGTTAAATAATATCCACAGAAATAAAAATTTGACCTTGAGTCTATTTCCCATGAATTAAAAAACCAACTCAGGAAAAGGTTTGAGGCCTTGAACACAATTGAACCAGAGAAGCTGGGGTAAGATATAAAAAATATCATTCATAATGAATGCAAAAAGTCATTACAAAGAAGGGAGAAGAAGAAAAGACTAAAATGGATGTCAGAAGAGATTCTGAATATTGGACTAGAGCACTGAGAAGCCAAAGCAAAGGGAAGAAATCTAGAAGTTAAAAAGCTGAATAGAAGATTTCAAAGGGCTACTTGGGAAGACAAGGCAAAATATTACAATGAAATGTACCAGGAGCTGTTTTGTTGTTGGTAAGTGCCGTTGAGTCTAGGTGGCTCATAGCAACCCTATGACAGTTCCCGGTTCATAGGTTTTCCGGAGGCAAGCTATTTTCAGAAGTGGATGCCACTCCTGCTTCCAAGCTTGTTTTAACCAGGGAGCTCCACCAAACACTGTCCACCAGGAATTGGAAAATCAAAAGGGCCAAATTTGCTCAGCATTTCTTAAACTGAAAAAACTAAAGAATAAATTCAAGCCACGAGTTGCAATGTTTAAGGATGCTATGGGAAGAATATTGAATTATTTAGAAGGAATTAAAAGAAGATGGAAGGAGTATAAAAAATAATTGTATCAAAAAGAATTAGCTGACACAGAAAAATTTT
>NW_006399882.1:3382836-3383891 GCF_000299155.1 Elephantulus edwardii | reverse complement strand
GCGTCCCTGGTGTATGCCCTTCCCAATTTTGAATAACACAGTGTTCCTTTGCTCTGTTCTGATGACTGCCTCCTGGTCCAGGTATAGGTTTTGCATTAGAACGATCAAGTGTTCTGGGATTCCCATTCTTCTCAGAGTCAGTCACAGTTTGTTATGGCCCACACAGTCAAATGCCTTTCCATACATAGTCAATGAAACAGGGAAAATACGAGCTTGGTAATAGAAATGAGCCTTGTAAAATAGGAGAATATATTTTTCCTAAAGGATAGTTAACGAGATAAGAAACAGGAGGCTCATGGTCCAGGCCTCAAAAATACCTTGAGTTTACTAACAGTCAAGGAAGGCTACATACTTCCATTGAAAAGTGTTATGACTCTGCATTACAGAGTTAATTATGCAAGAGTGTGCTACAAAGCCAGAATAAATTTTGCTCCTCTTCGAAAGTTCAGCATCTCCTGAGACCTCTGAAGACTGAGTTAGCATCTCAATTTTAGACGGCATATATTTATTCATTCTAACATTGATTTCACAGGTAATTTGAATCCAACAAGCAAAAGTGTTTAAGTATTTTAAGGCAATGAACTTTTTATGATCAGAAAATATCCTGACATCACAGATTCTTTCAACTAGAAGACATTCTGGTGTTAGTCTTCTGTCTTGAACATACATCAATATACTCACGCATTCATCATCATCACGCAGAGAGCTGGGATTGGAGAACAAAAAGAGAACTTGCAATACTGAGAGATGTTATGAGCAATATGTTGAATGACCCAGAAAGCATCAAAAGAAGATGGAGGGAATGCACAGAATCACTGTATCACAAAGAACTGACTGACATGAAAAAATTCAAGAGGTGTCATATGAGCAGGAGTCAATGATAATGAATGAGGAAGCTACATTGAAGGCACCTGGCAAAAGATAAGGTCTCAGAAATCGATTGGATACCAATTAACTTATTTCAATTAACAGATGTAGCCCTGGATATACTTAATATTCTATGTCAGGACATTTGGAGGACAGTTGTCTGGACAAAAGATTGGAGGAGGCCTATA
>NW_006399882.1:3356028-3382706 GCF_000299155.1 Elephantulus edwardii | reverse complement strand
AAAAAATGGCTAGATTAAACATCTGCGTGGTTTCCATGTTCTTGTGATGGCAAATAATGTTGCTGTACAAGTTTCCATTTGAGCCTCAGTTCTCATTTTCTTGAGGTATATTCCAAGCAATGAAATAGCTGGGTCATATGGAATTTCTGCAGCCCAGATGTCCAACCACAAATTAATGGATTTAGAAGTTATGGTATATTCATACAGTGGAATACTATACAGCACACAGGAGCAATCATTTTGTAAATTACTAACTTGGGAGGGATTGGAGAGCATCATGCTGAGTGAACTCAGTCAGTCCCACAATGACAAGTACTGTATGAAACCATTATTGTAGAATGAGTATGAGGATTTAAGTTGGGAGGGAGGGTGGAAATAGAGGGGTGATGGTGGGGGGTTAGGATGTTAATCATAGTGTTGCATAATTTGATAAGCATGTGGGGGAAGGAAATGGAAAGGATGTTTTATGTAAAACAATGTATTCAAACTTCGTAAATAAATCAGAGTTGTTTTTGTTGTTGTACAACAGCCCTAACAATCTAACAAAAACACAGCTGGAACAATACATAGAACTGCCAGAAATTAAAGTAGAATTTAGAAGAGGCTATGGCACCAGGGATATCATTGCTGATGTCAGGTGGATCCTTGATGAAAGTAAAAAATACCAGAATAATGTCTATTTATGCTTGATTGACTATGCAAAGGCATTTGACTGTGTGGACCATTACAAGTTATGGCTAGCATAGAGAATAATGGGAATATCAGAGCACTTAATTGTTCTCATGTGCAACCTATATGTAGACTATAAGCAAGGCAACATTACATGGTTTAAAATTAAGAAGGGAGTGTGTCAGGAATTTATTCTCTTTTCATACCTGTTTAATGTGTATGCTGAGCAAATTTCTCCAGAAGCTGGACTTTTTAAAGAGAAATGTGACATCAAGATCTGTGGAAGACTCATCTATAACCAGAGTTATGTAGATGACACAACGTTATTTGCTAAAATTGAGGCGAACTTGAAGCACTTGTTGCAGAAGATCAAGGAATGCAGCCTTCAATATGGATTGCATCTCAATGTCAAGGAAACAAAGATTCTTACTGCTCGATCAATAGGGAGTATCATGATGGATGGAGAGGAGATTGAAACTGTTAACAACTTCATTTCACTTGGATCCACAATTAACACCCTTGGTACCAGCAGCAAGGAAGTCAGGAGACTTATTGCACTAGGAAAGTTTGCAGTTAGGGAACTCTGACAGTAGAATTGATACTTTTGAGTGGTGTTGGAGAAGAACGTTGAATATCCCTTGAGGTGTCAAAACAACAAATAATTATGTCTTGGAGAGGGTGCAGCTGGCAGGCAAAGATGATGAGGCTTTGTCTCACATACTTTGCTAGGAGATGCTTTTCCTTGGAGAGGGACTTGAAGCTCAGAAAGGTAGAATGTTGGTGAAGGAGAAGACCCTTGACCAAATGGAATGACATAGTGACTGCTACAATGGATTCTACTGTATCAGGAAGTATGAGGATGGCACAGGATTGGACAGGGTTCAGATTTGTTGTTCATTGGGTTGCACTCGATATCACCTAACAAAAACCAACCAATTCATTAGCAAAACTTCATAGCTGTAGAAATTCTGCTTTCATGCCTGCCTACTTTAAGACTCTCCAAAATGAGTCTTAGAGGTCACAGTGACCACAAATGATAAAGTAGTACTCGCTCTGAAGGTTTTCTAGGCTATAATCTTTATGTCAACAACTTTCAGAAAGTCACTGGGTGAGTCTGAGCTACCAAACTTTGTGTCAACTTAACAATTGTGCCTCCAGTGTTTCCTTTCATAACTTGTAGGGTTGCTTAAAGCATGCTTCTCTTCTGTTTATTTATTGACTTCTTTAATCATTTAAAAACCTCATCATTACATTTTCCTTTATCTTTTAAACACTAGAACCCCTTATGGTTTCCAGAACTTAAAAAAGATCTGATTAATGTCTGGCTGTTTTGTGATTTAAGCCTCTTGTTTAGCGTCAACAAGACATCCTGGAGGGTCCTTGATTCAAGCTGAGCCCCTCATCTCCGTTTTGGTGACAGGGTGACACGACAGGAATCTGTAAAATAGACATGCTTGTTCTGGTTGAGGGTCAGGTGGAATGTCTGGCTGTTGTGTTATTTAAGCCTCTTGTTTAGTATCTGTAAGACATCATGGAGGGCCCAAGGGCCACAGGCCCTCAGGCCTCATGTTATTATCGTTCAGAGGAACATTCTTCTAAGCTGTACAGCACTCTTCTCTCAATGTGCTGTGCAGAGTTAATCTGGATTTGCTCTGATGCTGATCCCTGTGCTATTGGGGTGTCAAATGCCATTACAGTTGCTATGATAGACAGTGTTTGGTGGAGCTCCCAGTTTAAGACAGGTTTGGAAGCAGGAGTGGCATCCACTTTCTAAATCACATGCCTCTGGAAACTCTATGAACTTGGAGAAATTATGTTAGTTACAGAAAGGCTTCAGGACTTTTGTTCATAGGGTCGCTATGAGTTGTGCTCAACTTGACAGCAATCAACACAACAAAAATAAAACTACATAGAAACAGTGTGGTGCTAGAAAACATAAAAATTGTTTTTACTAGTTATTACATTAAACCCTAGTTGGAGGGGGATGATCTGCAGTTATCTTAACTGCACAACAGCTGTGGAATCAATATAAGAAAGCTTTTCACACTGTGAGGTACTGCGATGACAAAGGTGATGGAGAGATTGTGAAGACACTTTGGCAAGGTGTAACCAGAGGAAAAGCTGATTTGAAACTGCTCTGTGATGTTGTTGCTGTTGTTAGGTGCCATTGAGTCACCAGAACCGATGCACAACAGCTCTGAAGCTGGCCCTATCCTGAGCCAGTCTCACTGACTGTAACACACCTATCCCCATTGCCCTAATTACTGTATCAATCCATCTCATCTGGGGTCTTCCTCTTCTGCTCTGTCCCTGCACCCTTCTAAGCACGATGTCCTTCTCCAAAGACCAATCCCTCTGGCCATGTGCCCAAAGTATATGAGGCAGCACTTCAGAATCTTAGCCCTCAAGGAGAAACTGGGTTTTACCCTCTCCAATTAGACATATTTGTTTTCTTGGTGATCTGTGGTATGTTCAAGACTCTTCTCCAGCACCACAACTCAAAGACATAGATTCTTCTTGTGTCATATTTAGTTATTGTCCAGCACTCTGAAGCATAGCAAGTAAATGCTAAGACCATTGTCTGGATCAGGTGCACCTTAGGCTCTCGACTGACATTGTTGCTTCTCATTGCTCTGGAGAGGTCCATGACAACAGATTTTCCCAGTGCAATTCATATTTTGATGAAGGAGCATGTGGGCTGGCATGTCTGACAATGTAGCTCTTTGCTGGTATGGATATTAGTAATGAGTACAGTTCCCTTTTATGAAGAGGGTAGAAGTCAGACTCTGCCACCCTCACATTGTATTAACTTCTTTTTCAGAAGGAGACAGTAATATTTGTCTTCATAACTTGATAAATGTTGGAGAAAACCATAAAAATCTTCTTTAATTTACATGTGTCCATTTTTTTTAATAGACATCTAACAGTAGACATGTAACATATCCTACCTTGGAATTACAAGAATAAGTAAGATGGCGCTGTCTCATAGAGACTCTAGCATCCAGGGGGAAGGATGAGATACAGAAATAGCAGTAATGCTGAGGACACTGTGATAAGAAGTAAAATGGGGAACAGGTAAAGGACTATGGGATGACACAACACAAGAGATTAATTCAGGCTGGAAGGACTGGGGGAGATTTCACAGGAGATGAAACTTCACAGCAACTAATCCTCCAGTAAGTACCCAGTGACCAATTATCTCCAGGAAATGGAGTTTGCAAAATTAAACTTGACCTGCAGAGGATACTTTGTTTTCTCCTCTCATGGAGCATTACTGTTTCCAGGGTTTATGTCTTCTTGGGCAACATACCAAATTGCTTAGGATAGGTCTGAGAAAACAAAAATGTCAGACCTGGCTAATTGGTGCCTAACATGTCTAGGCCCTGGTGTTGGCATCCTGGAGATGTTAATGGAATTTACCTCCAATGGACTACAGCCTGGATTGGGTCTAGTGTGTATCTTTGTTGTCGTGTTGTTAAGTGCTGTCACGTTGTCTCTAATTAATAATGTCGTCACGTACATTAGGATGAAATCCTGATCCACACAAGCTCTATTGTCCTTAAGGTTCTGAAGTATGCTGTTGCTGCCACAGTGTTAATCTATTTCATTGAGCATCTTCCTCTGCTTTGCTAGCTCTGTTTTTCCAAGGATGATGTCTTTCAAGGACCGGCCCCTCTTGATAATTTGGAATCCCTATAAACCCTTATGAATAGTGTTTTCCTTCAGTCTTTAAATCTAGTTTAAAATTCACTATCAATTTCAGATACATACTTGGTTCTATTTTCTCCAGGTAGAGACAGAGGCAAGACTGAAGCCTCTAACTTACTCTCAAATGCCTTCTTGAAACAGACAATACATTTAATGTCTTTTATGTACATGTCTTATTTCCTCCCACCCACACAGTGAAGTCAACTTTGATCCTCGTTTTAGTAGATAGAGGACAATGATATGAATTAATCTGGTATGGAAAATCAGTCTGATGGAGACGACATGCAATAGGTTTCAGAGGTTTTTCATGAAATGTTCTTTTCACTCTGGTAACTCCGAAGACATTCAGTACCCATGCGATTTCAAACACAAATTGTTGTGTACTCAGGTGACAATGAACTCATTTATCTAGTCAGAGAGCATCTAATTGAAAAGAGGAAAGCAATTTATTGTCAAGAAATTTCACATTTCTAAGAAGATGGTTTAATTTTGTAAAATAAGAAAACCAATGCTCTGTCCCACCTGCCCAGAAATTTCACCAGGTAGGCAGTGTTTTTGTTAGGCTGTCATTGGACATGAGCAAAGGGGAAGCAGAGTCACTGCTTCTTATGGAGCCTGGTGGGAGGAAGACATTGTGAGTCATCATTTTATTGAATGTTGCCTAGTGAACACAAAGGGGAGGTGCCTGCTGGGACTCTCATTTCCAGGAGCTCCTTGGGAATGTCAGACAAAGGATTCAGGGGAAATTGGAACGGATTCACTTCCCAAACATCAGTGTCTTGGATTTACAGATCAGTTCAGTGACTCCTCAAGATCCTTTCAGACTTGGTAAGGGATGGAAGTAGGGAAGGCAGAGTGGATGAAGGTCTCCAAATCCTTCCATTGTTCTCAATGCTCATGGGGAAATGGGTACTTGAGGGTTTACCGGATAGGGCAAAGGAGGTTTAAACTCCGTGAGTGCACACATGTATAGTTAAAGTGGTCCTAGTACTTTGCTACTGGGTTAACATCCATCAACTAGGTGCTTTCACCTGTGTCCAGTTAAGAGCTACTATATGTGGCTCCTCTTCAAGAGAGCATTGGTGGCTTAGTGGTAAGGAACTCTGCTGCCAACCCAAAGGTATGTGGTTCAAATTCACTACCATGGGAGAAAGATAGGCAATCTCCTCCTGGGCAATTATTGCCTTTGAAAACCTACTAGAGGGTCATCTCTGGGCAGGTTTCAACTTGACAATATGCAGCAACCATCTCCTCTTCAATGCACCCTGTGCTTTCTCAGGTAGATCCTGATTCATGGTGACCCATGCCCTTTATGCTTCCAGTGACTGATTTTTTTGAAAGTAGGTAACCAAGTTTTCTCCCAAGGAGCACTTTTTCAAACTGTGATAATGAGTTTCTTTCTCGGTATACCTAAGGCCAGAATCCAGTGTTCTGGGTCTGATGAAAGGCCCAGAATATCATTCAAAGTCGGCCCAGGTGAAAACACCATAAAGGCTATTGTTATGTACCATTGAGTTGGAACTGACTCATAACTGACCCTCCTTCAGGTTTTCAGAGGCAGTAAATTGCAGGGGAGGAGACTGCCCCTCTTTCTCTCAGAGCGGCTGGCGTATTTGAACTGCTCACCTCTGGGTTGGCAGTACAACTCCTTAGCACTAAGCAGCCAGAGCTCCCCTTCACAGAGCCTGCGTGAGGGAGAACACTGTTCTTCCCAACATGGTTGGTTTGTACCAGGATTTTGTTTTGCAATTGAGTTTGTTGCTGAAGTGTCAAGTTTTTCCCTCCATATACTTTAATTTTTTCAAAGTGGAGTCTGTTCTTTGTTTTCATATTCCCTTAAGACTCGCTTTTGGACCAACAGCAGCCGTGTCACCTTATTAGAAATGCAGACTCTCGGGCCCCACCCCGGCCTGACTGCCTGCAAACTCCTGAGAGCGGTGTGCACGGGGGGCTTGGGAGGCACACCTGGCAACAGCAGTGACTGGTAATTGAGTGCATGCTTCCATCTGCTGCTCTGTGGAGCACGTTTACATCCATTACGCCAAATTAGTCAGCACAACAATTCCATCAGCAGTCCTGCCAGGCAGTGCTATTATTCCTCCCTAACATACAGAAAGAAAACGAGAGCAAAGGTAGATCAGTTGAACACAGTTCCTCCATCCTTGACTGAGAAGCAGTGTGCTGGGTGACAGTGCCTGAGTGTAGTGGATGTCAGGTCCTCCGGCTCCTCACCCACCTGTCTTATAGATGAACTCCATCACGTGGAGGATCAACAAGTTAGGGCCAGATATGTAACTTGCAATTGTTGTTGTTGTTGTTGTTGTGTACCATTGAGTCAGAGCCAACCCATAGATGACCCTCCAGCGGCTTTCAGAGTCAGTTAATCACATGGAAGCTATTTGCCCCTCCTGTTCCCACAGAGAAGCTGGTGGCCTCGAACTGTGTGCCTTCGGATTGCAGCACAGCTTCTTGCCACTAGACCACCAGTGCTCCATGGCCTGGTGGATAAGGAATTATATTACCAAGCCAAAGGTAAGTGGCTTGAATCCACTAACAGCTCTGTGAGGAAAGATATGCAGTCTCTTCCCATGTGATTTCTAACTTCTGAAAGTCTGTTGGAAAGTCAGTTCTCCACAGCAATGAGTTTCAGGTTTGTTTCTTTTTTTTTAAAAAAAATCTAAAAATATGTAAAGAAGGGTTTTTGGTTTCTTGTAGGCTCTTGATCTATCTCTATGTGTCTGTCATAGAATTCTTATTCAATATTTAACATCATGTTTATGTGTATGGGGCAGGCACAAACCTTCGTAGGTGCCGGGAGCCAGGAGCCCCATGACTAAGCTGTGGATTCTACTGCCTGCAGCCAGACTATGCCATGTGCCCAGGATGCAGGCAGGAAAGTGGAGGCCCTTCTCTTTCCCATCATGCACTGCCAGCCCCAAACGATGAAATCTCCCTTCCCAGTGCCTCACTCGGTACTTGCACTGGGATCTGCCGGTAGGCGGGCTCTGCTTATGCTGAAGTTTTCAAACAACAAAAGCAGGTTCTGTGCCAGTAGATACCTCCTAGTTCATGTCACATTAAGATCACTGTTAACCTTTTGAGAGATTAATTTATTAACTTGTAGAAAGCTATGGTGGCCTAGAAGATAAAAGAGTTGCCCTGCCAACCCAAATACAGATGGTTTAAATTGCCAAGGTCTTCCCAAATACTTGCTAAGCATCTGAGAACTGGACAATGAATAAGGATGACAGAAGAATCATCAATGCCTTTTTGTTTTGAAGAGAGTGAAACCAAGTTGCTCTCTGGAGGGTAGGATTTTAAATCTTTGCCTCACATACTTTGGGCATGTTGCCAGGAGGGACCAGTCCCTGGAGAAGGATATCACGCTTGGAAGGGTAGGGGGCCACACAGGAAAGGAAGACCCTAGATGAGATGGTTTGACACAGTGACTAGGGTAATAGGGGCAGGTGTGTTGGAGATACTAATATTGGCTCAGGATAGCACAGGGTTCAGAGCTATTGGACACAGGGTCACTATGAGTTGCAGGCGACTTGATGGCACATAGCAACCGCCACTACCTTGGGACCTCAGAAGCAGCCACGGCACCAAGATAGCACAGATTAAAGTGGAATAAACTCTGCAAGAAGATTCCAAATAACCAAGAGAAGAGAGGTGCTTGTTCTCTCAATGGAAGTCAGAAAACCCTCCCCAGAAAGCCATTAGAACAGGACCTTCGGGAATGGGCAAGGTTTCAATTGGCAGAAATGAGAGATGAGGTATTCCAGCCTGGAGTAAAGCTGCTGTGAGTAACAGCAAGCAATTTTGGGAACTGCTGTACTGCAGTACCAAAGGCACACAGTTCAAATCCACCAGCTGCTCTGCGGGGGAAAGATTGGCGATCTCCTTACATGTAGTTAACTGCTTCTGAAAACCCGTTGGAAGGTGAGCTCTGGGTTGGTTCTGACTCGACAGGACACAGCAACAGGGATAAAAGAAAGGTTTAACTTTCCATGAGAAACTCATGCTTCCTATTTGTCTGGTTTCTTCTCCTTTGGAGACCCTATGCCACAGTGTCAAAAAAGAGGCATTTCATCTGAAAATGATTGTGAAGAGCTTCAGGAAGCCCCTGCCCCTCCTCTCTCCAGCCTACCAAAGAAGCAAAGCCAAGCCCATTATCATCAAGTTGATTCCAATGCATGGCAAGCCTCTCCTGGATTCCCAAGACTACAAGTCTCTATGGGAAGAGATTTCCTCCAGTAGAGTGACAGGTGGGTTCAAACTGCTGACCTTACAGTTAGCAGCCCAACACCTAACTCATTGTGCTACCAGGGTCCCTTAACTTCCTTAGTCAACAGCAAATCATCTCTCTTCTTTCCACAAGGAATATATATTGGGGTTGAAATCCTTCCTGTCATTTCTGTAGAGAACCTGGATGATGTGGTTAAGTACTTTTATCACTAACCTAAAAGTTGGCTGTCCATTCACACCAAGAGGTGACACAGGAGTAAGGTGAGGTGACCTACTACCAGGAAAATAAGTCACTGAAGACCCCTGGAGAGCAATTCTACTCTGACACATACAACGTTGCCATGAGGTGGAGGCAACGCAAAGGCCACCAGTTGGCAGGTTCCTTTCTTTGATTTTGGTGTCATTCTTACAGTAGGAACTCAGGCAGCCATCAATGGCTGTCTTCGATTTGTATGGAAGGTTAGCCTGTAACCTAGCCTGCCTGAGACCTGAGCAGTTCCACAGACCAAATTGTGCAATCCTCTAGCACCAGAAATCCAGGATTATCTACTCTAGGACTCTCAAGAGTCCAGTTTAAACAAATTTAAAAAAAAATTAAAAATCACTTAATGAGATCCTTAATTTAAATGGGGATGGTCAGGGAGCTTATTCCTGAAAAGAGATTTACCCCGATAGCCAAGAGCATAAATCTTTCTGTGCCCACCCCCAATCTCCTCACCCCATACTTGCTGAGCCCAGCAGACCCCTGCTGGGTAATTAATGTCCTTTGCATGGCCTTTTCCTGCTGTTTTGCAATAGTTCTGTCCCTGTGTGTCTAGCACATGACTTCAATGTCCATTTTAAAAGAGTTAGTATGGTTTAATGTAGCGCTCAATCTTTCCAATGTGCTTCAGCATTCACATCCTACTTAATTTTATCAAAGGTCTTTGTTTTGAGTCACAGCACGAAACAGACAATTCTACGGAGGCCTTCATGTTCTTATATAATGCATGCAGAAAACTACTTCTTTCCCCAGCGGTCCAGAATCTCCTGCTGGTCTTGAACTCCCTCCCCACATGCTAATATCTGATTTTGAGAAAAATTCTCACTTGGAAGACAGCTGCATGAGAAAGAGAGATTCATTCTCTCCCTCTCCTTCTCTCTCTCTCTCTCTCAATCAAAGAACAATCCATGAACCGAATATCCCTCTTGATCTCCTTTTGTCATTAACATCTCATTTTAAACCTGACTGTGTTTCACGGAATGTTAATGAATGTTACACAACTTCAATTTGGGGTCAAATGCACTGTGGGGAAAACTGAGTTAAATAAAGTTAAGCAGGTACATTTACAGAGGACATGCCCAAGTCGTTAATAGATGGCTCCAAGAGGGGCCTGTAATGTGCAGTGTTTCCCAAAGTTATTTCTGCAGTGAGAACTTCTTTTGTTCCAGAACCTTGAGGGGCATGAGCTCACAGACGTAAAACTAGCAGAAAGTCATATCTCCGGAACAGATATGTCCATCTACATGTCCCCCTGAACTGCAATGTTCACAGCAGTAGCACTGTTGCCCTAGAATTGCTATGTTTATAACATTGTTGTTGTTGTTGTTATGTGCCATCGAGTCGCTTGCGACTCATGCCGAAGCCTATATAGAACAGCCCTAAACTCTGCTGTATCCTGTGCCAATTGCATTGCCTCTGACACACCCATCCCGATTACCCCAGTCACTGAATCAGTCCACCTCATAGAGGGTCTTCCTCTCCTGCGCTGTCCCTCCACCCTACCAAGCATGATGTCCTTTTCCAAGGACCTGTCTCTCCTTACAACATGTCCAAAGTATGTCAGACAAAGCCCCAGAATCCTTGCCTCTAAGGAGTAGCCTAGTTTTACCCTCTCCAGGATGAATCTGTTTTCTTGGCAGTCAATGGTACATTCAATACTCTTCTCCAGCACCACAGCTCAAAGGCATCAATTCTCCTTCTATCCTTCCTAGTCATTGTCCAACTCCCTGATGCATAACAAGTGACTGCAAAGACCATGGCCTGTATCAGGCACACCTTAGTCTCCAGAGAGATACCATTGCTCTTGAGTACTTTAGAGAGGTCCCTAACAGCAGACTTTCCCATCGCAATACGTTTTTTTCTTTCCTGGCTGCTGGTGCCAAAAGTGTTGACTGTGGAGCCAAGCAAACTGAAGCTGTGAACAATCTCAATCTCTTCGCTATCCATCCTGATGCTACCAATTGGTCCAGTGGTGAGAATCTTGGTCTTCTTTACATTGAGCCTCAGTCCATACTGAAGGCTGCAGTCCTTGACCCTCTGCAGTAAGTGCACGAGGTCCTCCTCAGTTTCATCGAGCAGGGTTGTGTCATCTGCATAACGCAGATTGTTGATAGATCACGCCACGCATCTCCTCATAGAGCCCAGCCTCTCGGATAATCTGCTCGGCATACTGGTTGAAAAGGTACGGAGATAGAACACATCCCTGGCATACACCCTTTCCAATTTTGAACCATGCAGTGTTACCCTGCTCTGTTCTGACGACTGCCTCTTGGTCCAAGAATAGGTTTTGCATTAGCATGATTAAATGTTCTGGGATTCCGATTCTTCTCAGAGTCAGCCACAGTTTCTTATGATCCACACAGTCAAATGCCTTTGCATAATCAATGAAACACAGATAGACATGCTTCTGGTATTCCCTGCTTTCAGCTAAGACCCATCTAACATCAGCTACAATATCCCTAGTACTATGACCCCTTCTAAACCCAGCCTGGACTTCTGGCAGTTCTCTGCTGATGTGCTGTTCCAGTCGTTTTTGGATAATCTTCAGTAGAATCTTGCTTGCATGTGAAATCAGTGATATTGTTCTGTAGTTTCCACACTCAGTTGGGTCACCCTTCTTTGGAATGGGAACAAATATAGATCTCTTCCAGTCAGTTGGCCAAGTGGTTGTTTTCCAGATTTCTTGGCACAACTTGGTGAACACATCCAGGGTAGCATCTGTTAGCTGAAATATGTCAATTGCTATACCATCTATTCCTGGGGTCTTATTTTTTGCTATTTCCTTCAGAGCAGCTTGAACTTCTTCCTTCGTCACCATAGGCTCAAATGTTATTTCATTAAATTCTTCTGTATCTGCCAATTTGTTTCGATACAATGACTCGGTATATTCCTTCCATCTTCTTTTAATACCTCCTGGATGATTTAATATTCTGCCTAAAGCATCCTTGATTATAGCAACTATAGGTTTGAATGTGTTCTTCAGTTCCTTGAGCTTAAGAAATGCTGAGCGAGTTCAGCCCTTTTGATTTTCTGACTCTAGTTCCTCGCACATTTCATTGTAATATTTTGCTTTGTCATTCTGTGCTGCCTTTTGGAATCTTCTGTCCAGCTCTTTAGTATCTTGAATTCTTCCTTGTGCTTTGGCTTCTCTGTGCTCCAGTGCAATATTCAGAGTTTCTTCTGACATCCATTTTGGTCTTTTCTTCCTCTTCGGTCTTTGTAATGACCCTTTGCTCTCTTCCTGGATGATACATTTGACATCCTCCCACAACTCAGCAGGTCTTTGCTCAGTAGTGTTCAAGGCTTCAAACCTGTTCCTAAGATGATTCTGAAATTCAGGTGGGATGAAATTAAAGTCCTATTTCGGCTCCTGTGGATTCTGTTTAATTTTCCTCAGCTTCAGCTTGAACTTGCATATGAGTAGTTGGTGGTCTGTTCCACAATTAGCTCCTGGCCTAGTTTTCACAGCTGATATTGAGCTTCTCCAGCTATTTTTTCTGCAGATGTAATCGAACTGATTCCTATGCATACCATAAGGTGAAATGCATGTGTATAACCTGTGTTTATGTTTCTTATAAAACGCATTTGCAATGAATAAGTCATTGATTGTGCAAAATTCAATCATTCTATCTCCAGCTTCATTTCTGTCACCAAGCCCAAGTTTTCCAACTACTGATTCTTCTCTGTTCCCAACTTTTGCGTTCCAGTCACCCGTTATTATCAATGCATCTTGATTGCAGGTTCGGTTTATCTCTGACTGTAAAAGTTGGTAGAAATCGTCTATTTCGTCTTCTTTGGCTCTGGTTGTTGGTGCATATATCTGAATGACAGTGGTATTCACTGGACTTCCTTGTAAGCATATGGATATAATCTTATCACTCACAATGTTGTACTTCAAGATGGATTTAGAAATTACTCTTTTAACTATGAAAGCAACCCCATTTTTCCTCACCTTTTCATCTCCAGAGTAATATATCATATAACACAGCAGAATATATGGATGAGTAGGGTGCAGGATCGGGCAGCATTTCGCTATCTCTCACCTACTCATTGCTATCAAGTTAGAACAGACCCATAGCTGGCCCTCCAGCGGGTTTTCAGGGGCTTGTAAATATCAAGAGAGAAGATTGCCCGTCTTTCTTCCGAGGCACTGGTGGATTCAAACTGCCTGCCTTTTGGTTCGCAGTTCAATTCCTTAGCCACTAGACCACAGAGTTCCCTAACAATCGCATTAAATAAATCAGTGAGCATTTCTGTACACTCTCTGTTCTACTAGTTTTCATGAGAAACAATACATTTTGCCTTGTTTTTATAGAAAGATGAAGAGCACATTTTACTCTTTATGTATTGTCTTCAAAAGTATTCGCTCTCACAAGAAAACACCTTTTGCCAAACCATTATATTTTTAAATGCAAACCATTATATTTCTGTTTTATGTATTTATCAATAAGGAGCTCTACTGGCACAATACTTAAGCACTCAATTTCTAACTGAAAGATAGTGATTGGGTCCCACTCAGCTTCTCTTTGGGAGAAAAACTTCTGTCTAGATTGCAGACAAGAAAACCCTATGGGACAATCTTAGCCGCCACATGAGGTTGCTGTGTGTCAGAATTGACAGAGTGGCAGCTAACAACATTACATTTAGCAATGTTTTATCTTGCTTCTAATAGTGGAGTAGATGACATTGATCCAATCAAGTCTGTGTGCTCTTCCTGAGCCCAATGACCAGGGAAATCAACAGGCCGAGAACTGGCCAGGGATCGGCGGGACTCCCTTGCATTGAGAATTGGGAGGCTCTTTTGCATTTCTTGTACCAGTGGATATCAATCATTATTCCTCCCGTTTAATAAGTAGAGAAATAGGTGACCCACCAATTTGACACCCAAACAAAAACCAAAATTCCTACTCTGTTACTGGTAAAACTGAGTTGCAGAACTGATGGACCTCCTCTCTGAGGCCAGAAGAACCTGTTCACTGTGGTTAAATGTGAGCTTTGACCACAGGCTTGTCTGACCAAGTCCCACCGCATTAGACTGTGACAATCTCCTTCCATGCTGGCTCACACACAGGCTCACACACTAGAAGGAAGGTGAGAATGCTTGCGGAATTAAAAGAAATTCAGAGAGTGTCTGTGCTATCTCCAGACTGCCATAGGAAATGCATGATCCTAGAATGTGAAGGCAGAATCTGGACAGGCAGGAGACAAACACAAACTCCAATTTAAATCTAATTGGCAATCCATAGGAGTGGGCACCTTGCCAGTTAGCAAGAAACTGTGCAAGAGAATTTGAAATAGAATGCATGGATTGTTGACATAATTATCAAGGAATTAAGCAAGGATTTAAACCCAGGGGATTCTGTTTGGGAAGTCATTTCCAATTTGCGGGCATGAACTCACTCCCTCACACATTGCCATTAAGCCTGGACCAACTAACAGCTGACCCCTAGCAGATCGTTAGAAGCTGTACGTCGCACAGGAAGAGTCTGCCATGAACACTTCGAAAGTGGAGTTGGAGTCTAGACCCTTTCCCCACACAGCCCTGAGTACATTGCAGGTGATTAGCCAGTAGCTGGAGAGTGCTTTCCCTCCTGTGGGCAGTGTCGAGGTTAGGCACTGTTGAGTCGACTGTGATTCAAATGACTCTGTGAGCAGCACATCACAACCCTGCTCTCTCCTGAACTAGCCTCATGCTCGCCATCACGCTCAGACCGATTGGTGGGTCAATCCTTCTTGTTGAGGGTCTTCCTCTATTTTACTGACCCTCTGCCTTTCCTAGAAGGATAGCTCTTCCCAAGGATCGTTTCATCCTGACAACATACCCAAAATATGTGAAATGAAATTTCTCCGTCCTTACCTCTAAACAGCATTTTTTTACACTTGTTCAAAGACAGATTTGCTTATTCTTTTGATAGCTGGGTTTCTGAAGCTGTGATTCCCATGTTAAGAGACTTGGCACCCTTCTCCTTTCTAGCCTGTAGTGGATTGGAACTGTCAGAGAGATGTTTGGGTTAGTGGCACAGCTCCCTATGGGCTACCAGCAGATATCAGTTTGTTTGTTCTTGCTGGGTGCTTTGAGTTGGTTCAAAACCATAATGACCTTATACTAGACAGAAAGAAACAGTTCCTTGTGTCATTAGGAGCCATGCTTATTCTTAAATTGAGATTAATATATGCATAAATATAATGAATAAATTGTTTATTCATCCATTCAACATAGATTTATTGAGTATCTACTGTATGTCAGGCGCTTTGCTGGATGCTAAGGGTTTGGCAGTGAACAAAAACCAGTTTTCTTTGGGCTTTTTAAGAAAGCAGAAAATGAATAGCTTAACAGTAAATATTTAATAAGTGTTGTAAAAGAAAATGAAATAGGGCAAGGGGATAGTGATCACTTGTGGTACTATTTTAAATAAAGAAGTCAAGGGAGGCCTCTCCAAGGAAATGTCCTTTGAGGAGGAGCTTAAATGAGAAAGTCATGTGATCATTTGAGAGCAGAGGCTTAGAGGACATAGGTATCAGAAGGAACTGGACTCTGAGAAGGGGTTGTTCTTGATGTGTTTCAGGACCAGTAAGGGGTGAGCATGCCTGGAGGATCCTGGGTGACTGAAGGAGCCTCAGGAAATGAGATGGGGACAGAAGTAGGAATGAGAGCATGCCAGCTGTCACAGGCCAAGGCAATGACTGAGGATAGAACAATGAGGGATGGGCAGTTGTAGTCACATGCTGTTGCATTCTTGAAAAGAACACTGGTAAATGAAGATCTCTTTGACCTTTAAAATAGAACTTCCTCTTTGGTTCCTGACCAAGTCTTGCGGTCAGTTAAATTATCTTGACTTCAAGAGAAGGGAAGAATTCAGGGGACACAAATACACACCCTTCTTAGACAGGACCTTGTACGTTATAACCAAAAGCTCATTGTCCCTGCTCAGACAGAATAGAACAGGATTTCCAAAGTTGCAATCTTTGCAGAATCCAATTGCCTCCTCTCCTCTCCTCTCCTCTCCTCTTCTCTCCTCTTCCCTCTTTCCCTCCCCTCCCTTCCTCTCCAACTTCTCTCCCCTCCCTTCTCTTTCCCTCTTTCTTCCCTTCCCCTCCTTTCCCTTCCCTTTCCCTCTATCTTCTCCCCCCACCCCTTTTCTCATGTTTAGACCCCACTCTAGGGATCTGTGGGAAGGAAGAAGCAAGGTGGCATTAGATACTGACATGAAAAAGCCTTAAAATGTATTTTCTAAAGAAGCAGCTTCTTTGGCCTTTGTGAAGAAGAGGCTGCAAACCTGGGGAGAGATGCAGAGCGAGACCACGCTCCTCCTGCTTGAAGATGGATTTCCCAGCCTGTCATGCAGAAAGTGGGCTGGAAATGAGTCTGGATGACAGGGTTGTGACTGCCAATTAGTAACTGTCCAGTCTGCGCTCTGAAACAGCAGGAGAGACAAACGGAGCCCAGAATGCCAGGCTTCAAGTTTAGTGCCAATTATTTAAAATATATATTGGTGGTACCCTCACACCCATCCAAGCAAATCTTCTCTAAGCTATTCCTGAGAGCTACTGAGTTGGAGCAAATGGGCAGTGAGTCCCCTGCAGGCATCCTATATTTGTAATCTTCTGTCTTTTTTAAAGAATTATGGATTGTCTGACTTAAAAGGGATTTTAGAGATCATCCAGTACAATATCCTGAAAAATATATAGTTGTGAGATGAATTTTTGGTGGTACCCTGTTACCTTGTTTTTTATTTTTTGGGGAGGTTTTTTGATTTTCTTTAGGGGGAGCATTTGTCTATGGGAACTACTTTTCATCAATCAGAAGTCATGATTTGTTTTCTACATATGTCAGTGACAGCAAGCTTCTTTTAACAATGAATTGATTTGCATTCAACAGTGAGTCGGTTTCAGGAAGGTGATGTGGGCATGGATATGGCAAGCTTTGAGATGTGGTGACACAGTGACTGTTAACAATGACCTGGAGAGTATCAGAGATTGTGAGGATGCTGGAGACTAAGGGCAGATGCCGACCTGTTGTTCTCAGGGTCATTCTGAGTCGCAGGTGACTGCAGAGCACCTAATTACAACACTGAGGAACGGGTAAACATGGCCCCGTGCAAACCTTTCATTTTATAGCTGAGGAAACAGGCCACTTGCATTCATCACCAAACCAAACCAAACCAAACCTGGTCCAAACCTAGCACAAGGGCTGTCTGCTATCTGAGACTCAGGTGAGCGAGTCTGATTCTAAGAAGAAAAGGTAAAGCCCCTGTCTATGCAAAGCCAATACTAAATATTTGTAGTAAACCTTTGAATGCTATCAGGATGTGGAGGAGGTAAGGTGCATACCAGAGTTCACCCTGAGGCACCAAGACAATCCTTATGGGTTTGCTAGATTCTTGCATTTGCTGACCCCTTCCTCCTGAGTCGAGGGGAAGGTTTCCAATTGAAAGAGCTTGGCTTCATTTACATTGACTTCTCTTTGTGATTTACTTCCTGATAATTTTCAGTAAAGATACAGGGAAGCTGGAATAGGAGTTGAGAACTGCTGGCCCCCTGTTTTTCATGTTCTCTGCTGTCTGTCTCATTATTAATAATTATAAAAATACTTTACCCTTTATCCTTGGCCTGTAACACCTGTCACTGGCTTCCAGGGGACGGGTCATATTGAACATCAGGTGCATCTAGGAGCGGCTACTACCTCTACTAATTAATTAGGGATAGAGAAGTTCCTGATACTGAGAAAGGACAGGGAACTAGGAGAAGAGAGAGAAAGGGGAAAGAGAGAAAGAGAACTAGCAGATATGAAGGAGCTAACAGAGGGTTTGTCTCAAAGATACGGCCAGCCTGCTGGAATGGGGAAACAGCATGTTAACTCACTTTCCCATTAGTCAAAAGTGACAAGAGATCAGATAGAAAAGCTTCCAGGGCCCAAAACAAAGTGAGAAGGTGCAGGTTCATCTTGGAAGGGCAAAGAGAGGCCTCCTGCACATCTTTTCTCTGCTGTGTTACTGGCCTGAAGCTTCCAGCTGTGTCAGAAGCTCGAGGTTCTCACTAACAGCAGTCTTGCTCTGAGAGACACATGTAGATGCCTAACAACTCAACACAGTTGCCTTCTCAACTCAAGTTCCGAATCGGCTACCAGCTGACTCCAAATCCAGGCTTTTTCTTGCTGGACTCTTTATTGCCTTCTGTTGCTCTAGCACAATCTATTTTCCACATTGCAGCTGAAATGATCTTTTAAAATAGCATTAACTTGGTCTTCCTCCTTCTAAATACATGTAAGAGCATCTCATCTTTCTTAGGGCAAAATCCAAACCAGTGGCCCACGAAGCTCTAAATGATCAACATCTGTTTCTCTCTCTCTCTGTCCATATGAGAGAGAAAGAGAGAGAGAGATCTGATCTATCTATCTATCTATCTATCTATCTATCTATCTATCTATCATCTATCTATCTCAAGGTGGAATCAGTCCTTGGAGAGGAATGTCATCCTTGGGAGGGTGGAGGAACAGTGCAGGAGAGGAAGACCCTCGATGAGATGTATTGATTCTATCCCTGGGGTAATGGGGATAGATGTGTCAGAGACTATAAGCTTGGCAAGAGATAGAGCAGGGTTTAGGAATGTTGTACATAGGGTCTCTATGAGTCCCAAGCAACTTGATGGCACATAACAACACAACAACATCCATCCATATCTCTCTCTCTCTCTCTCCCTCATCTCTATCTCTATCTATCTCTATCATCATCTATACCATCATCTATATCATCTATATCTATATCTATATCTATGTATGTATGTAATCACTACCTTCCCTCACTATTCTCTATCAGGGACTTCCTTGATGGTTTTATATTGTCTCTTTCTGTTTTCAGGACCTTTGCACTTGCTATTTTTTTTTCTACTGGAAACAAATTCTACTATAGTGATCTACACATGACAGGCACCATTGACCATTTGTTGTTATATAACATCAAATGGGAACCAATTAATAGCTGACCTTCCAGTGGGTTTTCAGAGGCAGTAAATCACATGGGAGGAGGTTGCTTTGTCACACAGAGCTGGTGGATTCAAACTGTGTGCCTTTGGCTTGGCAGTGCAATGCCTTGCTGCTAAGCCACCAGAGCTTCTTTTCTGTTAGGTGCTATCAAGGTGGCTCTAAATCTTACAAAAACCCCTACACACTGTCCAAGCCTGTGCCAGCCTCACAATCTCTGCTGTGTTGCCATTGTTGTGATCACTGTATCAACCCGTCTATTGAGGGACTTCCTGTCATTTTCTGCCCATCTGCTTTTCCAAAGACTTTTCCAAACTATGCAAAATGAAGTCTCACTATCTTTATACGGAGCACCTTGCCTGCACTTCTTCTGAGATGGATTTATTTGTTCTATGAGCTTATGGCACATTCAATATTCTTTGCAAACAACACAATTCAAAGACATCAGTTCTTTGATCTCCTGTGTACACTGCCCAGCTCTCACACGCATAAGGAGCGAACGGAAGTACCATGGCTCTGGCTGGTGATGGCCTTGCTTATGAACACTCTGAAAAGGTCGTAGGCATATTTTCTCATCACAATAGATTGATGCCTTGACCTCTGCTTTCAAGTGTGTTGACTCTGGATCTGAGTACAGTTAAGTCGCCGACAACTTCAATCTGCACTATTATCACGTTGCATATATTTAGATCTCAGTCTAATATAATCTTTCCCAGACAGCCTTGCTGACTTTGTAACCTGCAGTAGTAAGGTGTGGCTCTACATTTTCACCTAAACTAATTTTGTGAGCAAATGACAACAGCTAACACTCACTTTTTGCCTTGCTCTGTGCTAAGCATTTCATCAACACCATCTCATTTACTTAAAAGAAATATACAAAAGTAAACTTTGCTTTTCCCAAATTTAGTATGAGTGTATTGGAATTTAGACTGCGTTCTGGCTCCTTGTCCCTAAGTGTGCCCCCATGTCTCTGACTTTGACCAGTTTAATACACCAGAAAGACACCTTGGGTGGTGAAAAAGCCATGGCAGATACCAGTCATGGCAATTCCCAAGAGTTCCCTGCACCTTTGTCCTCACTATCTATAAATAGTTCACTTATTAAATTACTTAACATTCCCCAGCGTCAGTGGGCTGCTTCTTGCCAAAGCTTTAGCTCTTACTGTTCAGGTGGAGAACTCAGACCTGGCCTTGTGAGGCGGAAAGTGCCCCTTTGCATGTTGCCTGAAAAAGTATAGCATGAAGGATTTAATGTGAAGGAGCAGAACACCAACACTGGCAGACTTCAGTGGTTCAAATCTGCCAAGAGGTCCTCAGCAGGAAGATGGGCAGTTTCTCTGTGTGATATCTAGCCTCTGAAAATTGACTGGAAGGTCAGCTATGAGTAGTTTTAACTTGATGACTATGAGCTTGAGTTTGGTAAAACTAAACACAAAATTACTATGTGACTTAGAAATTCCATTCCCTGTCTTTATCCAACAGCATTGAAATAAGAGACTCAAATAATTACTTGTACATCAATGTTCAGGGGGAGCCCTGGTGGCTTAGTAGTAAGAAATTGCACTGCCAAATCAAAGGTACACAGTTCAATTCACGAGCTGCTCTGTGGGAGAAAGACGGGCGATCTTCTCCAGTGTGATTTATTGCCTCTGAAAACATGTTGGAGTTTCAACTATGAGTTGGCCTGACTCAAAAGTTACCTAAAAACAACAACAAAAACAACATATATGTTCACTGTAGCACTTTTCATAATACCCCGGAGATGGAAACAACTCAAGTGTCCATCAACAAATGAATGGCTAAACAAATACATAATCCATACACATAACTGATCTATACACATAACAGGATTTACTCAATCATAAAAGAACTGAAGTTCTGATACAAATTATGACATGGATGATCCTTAAAACAATGCTGAAGGAAATAGCTCTGTTACAAATGGACAAATATTACATGATCTAACGTAAATAAATTATCTAGAATAGTAAATGCATCAAATTTTTTAGTAGTTATCAAAGGAGTTTGGAATATTGGGGTGAGAAAATATCACTTAATGAGTACTGAAAGAGCTCTGAAAAACTATTGGAAAATAGTGATGATGTTTGCACAACATGGCACATGTAATAATTGTCACCAGTCACTGATATGTTCATGTGAAGATGGTAACTGGAGGATTTTACATTGTTTTCTTTTCTCAAGGAGCCCAGGTGGCCTATTTCCTTGTTGCACTTCTCACTGAAAAGTTATCAGTTCAAATCCACCAGCTTCTGTGCAGAAGAAAGAGGAAGCAATCTCATCTTGCAGAGATTTGCAACCTCAGATACCTGATGGCAAGTCGCTGCGCATGGGACTCAACTTTACAGCATTAAGTTTTAAGTTTGGTAGATTCAAGCTGCCTCTCTGGAGTTGGAATACACCAGCAACTTCATGGGAGAAAGATGGGCAGTTTCCTCTGGTGTGGTTTACGTACAGCCTTGGAAACCTGCTGGATGGTCAGCTATGAGTCAGTTCTGACTCAGCAGGAATGAGAATTGAGTTAGAGCAAGAAAGTAAGTGGCATCTCTGTAAACAGACCTGTAAGTCATGCTTGGGATAAACTCACAGTAACAAACAATAGCAAATAGATATATTGGTCTGTATTCCACTAGAATGATTGTTTTCTATGTGGGAGACTGAGCTGATGGCTGTGCTGCCAACTCAAAGACACGAGGTTTGAATCCACAAGCTACTCCTCCTGTTTGATTTACTGTCTCTGAAAACCTACTGAATGGTCAGCCATAGGCCTCGACAGAACTTAACAACAACATGTTTGGTTCTTAGCCAATGCATCTCTTATATGGCCAACACTTCTCTATCAGTGAAGGCTTTTGTGTTGCTACAATGATGAACAAGTTACAGCAGAACTTTCAGACTCAAATGAACTAGTAAGAAAGGCCTGGTGATCTACTTCTGAGAATCAGCGATTGAAAGCCAGATGGATCACAATGTTCCATCTGCAACTGGCGATGGAGCTGCACAGGGAAGGCAGCATAGGGTCACTGAGTATGTTGTCAGCTTAACAGTATCTAACAACCAAAACCACTCTCCATATAAGTTCTGCATTCCTAGACTGATTTTCACCCTTTCTGGTTTACCATGTCCTAGTCCAGATGTCTCTCAAGATCTTTCTAAATCGCTACCACCTTCAGGAAATCATCCAGGATCATTCCACCTGGAAGTAATCAGTCTTGTCGGTAAATCAGTATAGTTCATCACTTTCTTTCTAATAGAAGGTGGCTCTCTTGAACTTTCTTTAGCCTACCGTCCCCATCCATGCCTTGCCCCTTATCTGTTTAATCTGGGCATATCTTTCTCCCTTGCTCAGTGCTTGTCCAGCATTCTGCACAGAATCAAGATTCTAATAGTATTTATTGCAAGAATTTGTTATGCACAGTCAATTCATCTTAGTAAGAGTGGTGGCATTTTTTTAAAGAACCACTATGTGCACATGCACACACCTGTACCCACACACTCTCCATAATGACTAAAGCAACAAACACCACACCAGCTCTCTGCCTCTGAGGAGAACTTGTTTTGACTTCCCAACAATGCTTTCTGATCAGTCACCTGTGAACGAGCATATTGCAGTTGAGATGAAGCAAATCAACCCAGGCTGTTTTTCCTGGAAAATGAAGCCATTTGTATCAAGGATCAGCACATCCAGAAATGATTCTCACAAGGAATTCCAGTGTCACCATTTGAACTCACTTAAACAGCATTCAGGAGCAGAACAAAATAGAAAGAAGGTGGGAGTTGAGAGAGAACCGATCAAAAGCACTGTTGATACCGAGCTAGCTGCGAGTTAGCAGTGTGTACATATTTCGGCTTCTCTGATGAATGGGCAGCACACATCCTATTTTATACAGATGTTGAAACTGATCCTGCTGCCCTGAAAACATAGTGGCCTTGGGAGTAAGGATACTGGCTCTGGAGTGGGATAGCTCAGGCTCCACTCCCACCTCCATCCATTTGCTATGCTAATAATAATCAGCAATTTCCTCTTCAGAAAGTTGATCTCATAATTGACTGAACCCACATACGTGAAGCATCTAAATGGTGCCAGGATACAATCAACATTCGAGAAATGTTCCTCAGTGCTCAGAGGGGTTATGTGACTTGGCCAAGGTTATAGTAAGTTGGTAAGACTGAAAAACAGTTTACACTTGACTACTAACCAACCCAAAGGCCACTCCTCTTTGGCGGTTTGAATCCACCAGTAGCTAATCAGGAGAAAGATGGGCAATCTCCTCTTGTATAATTTACAGCCCTGGAAACTCAACTGAGTGTCAGCTAAGAGTCATTTCTGACTCGATGGCAATGAAGGTTTTTGCTGAGACTAATGGAAAGGTTGTTAGTTCAAATCCACTCAGCAGTGATCCTCCATAGTGCACTTATGTTCTATACAACGAGATCAGCGCGAGTCGCAATCAACAACAGAAATGGATTCTGTTTTTTAAGTGAAGGTTTAAGTAATGGAATTAACAGCAGGCATTGAAGTGGGGGGAAATACCTAATTTTGCTCCCAAGCTCACTCTAATTTTGAAATCTAAGCAAAATCAAACAGTTCTACTGCCATAGAGTTGAGTCTAATCAAAGTGCCCTACCTCAGGTTTCCAAGGCTGTAAATCTTTAAAAGGACCTTCCCTTTTATGTGCAGAAATTAGATTTAGAATGTTTTGCAAAAAACCAGGTCTCCAGACTTAATAAACAATTATACCACCACGTTGCCAAGAAGGACCAATCCTTGGAGAATGACATCATGCTTGGAAGGATAAAGGGACGATGCAGAAGAGGAAGACCTGGGTGAGATGGATTGACAATGATTGGAGTTATAGGGGCAGGTGTCTCGGAGACAGTGAGATTGGCTCAGGGTAGGGCAGGTTTCTGAGCTATTGTACATAGGGTCACTATGAGTTGCAGGTGACTTAATGTCACATGACAACAACAACAGTCGTGATAGATGGAGAAGAGATTGAAATTATTAACAGTTTCATCTTGCTCAGATCCTTAATCAGCACACTTGGCATCAGCAGTCAGGAAATCAAAAGATGAATTGCTTTAGGAAAGCCTGCTGCAGGGACCTCTCCAGAGTGCTGAAGATCAATGATGTTACTCTGGAGACTAAGGTGTACCTGATCCAGACCATAGTCTTCACAATTATGCATCAAAAAGCTGGACAATGACAAAACATGTTTTGGGTAACAAAACAATTGATGTCTTTCAGTGGTAGTGCTGGAGAAGAGTATTGAACATATCAAGGACTGCCAAGGGAATAAACACGTCTGTTCTAGAGAGGGTGAAACCAGGTTGCTGCTTGGAAACAAGGATTTTAAAGCTCTGTCTCATATACCTTGGGGATACTGCTAAGAGGAGCCAGACCTTGCAGAGGGACAATGTGCTTGGAAGAGTGGAGGGTCAGCACAGGAAAGGAAGAACATGAAGGAGATGGATTGGCACAATGACTGTGGTAATGGGGACAGGTGTACTGGAGGCAGTGAGATTGGCTCAGGAAAGAGCAGGTATTGTTAAAAAGATCATCACAATGAATCATAGTTGACTCAATGGCACATAACAAAACAACATAGGGGAAAAAGGGAAGCACATTCGTTTTCTCCTCAGGCAGTTTATATATTTTTCCTTGTACTTTTTGCCTCTGAGATGTTCATGCTCTGTTATTAGTATATACATATTAAGGACTTCATAGGGAATTGATCTCTTTGCCTTTATTCAATGACCCTCTTTTCTCTGATCATTTCCCTCTCACCTAAATTTATTGTGTCTGAAATTAGTATTGTTATTGCAGGTTTCACTTGATTAGTGTTAATATATCTTTATTTTCTTCTGTATCCTAAAATTTATTTAAATGCAATCCTTAACAATTCTCACAATAAACAGTCATTATAAATAAATGTCTAACTCATATCATTTGATAAGAAACGTATAATATTTAATTTTTATAAAGTTCTCTGAGAGCTGGCATACTCTTCCGAGAAGTATACTAAAATAATATATATTATCTGATTTGGGAACTCAATGTATGTTTAAAAGTGCCTTGAGATTCAATTCCTTGCTATTGTACCAAGTGCAGGCAAAAACTGTTTTCTAGAGTTGACATCTGAAATTTTGAAATATTATGCTTAAAAATACTACTGTTTTACTTTATAATGTCTAAGTTTTGTTTATAAATGGCAAGTGGGGAAAGATTTGAGACTGCTATTTGCAAGCACTGTGCAAATAACATATTGCAGCTGTGGATTGAGCCTTTATTCTCAGTAAATTAAATGTCAAATTGGACATAACTCTCTGCATTTTTCTTTACTTTTAATTTATCTGTATCTTTATATTTAAAGTAGATTTCTTGTACAGAACATATAATTGAATCTTTTTCCTTTCTTAAAAAATGCTTGAAATAAAAAAAAACCACATAAAACCCCCTCAATTTGAACATATCTTTCAACTGACAGTCCTCTGAATGTTGAGACTTGAGAACGCAGGAATTTTGAGGCTTGACAGAGAGTGTCATTGGCTTGTTAGGACGTTGTACTTAAGCACTAAATATGTCCAACAAAGATGAGTATGCATTTCCTGATAAATTTCCATTTCCTTACAAGCTCCATCTCTCTCATGTAAACAAAAGGGGTCAAGTTGTTTGAAAGGACATTAGTGATTCTTTGAATCATCTTGGTATTAGACTTTGGTTTTAAAACAGCAGACATTTCATGGTCTATAAACCTCCCTAAATTCTGGAAGACCCTGAGGCCATTGTTGCACTCATGAGATCAGTTCAAGTAGAAGGTGTTCTAGTGATTGTGGCTTCTCCCTTCTGCACATCCTGTGACACTTGCATCATAAAACCATTACTCTCGATGTAGACACTTATCATTGACCTTTGTGGCAGGGCAATTATTTATTTCCTATTGGTCTTTGTTCCCCCCACATTGGTATTTATCAGGGCAGAAAATGTATCAAGTATAAAGTAAGAATAGATCTCTGAGTAGAGTGGGCATACTCAAGTGGAGCTCAAAGTCAGCCAGGATCTCTCTCTTGTGTCATTATTATTTTTCAAAAGATATTTCCCCTATAAATCCTATGGTTTGTGGGGAACCCTAACCTGAACTTCACAGGTATTACTAAATTGCAAAATACATGTGAATATGCAATTTTTTATGAGAAGGCTAAGCTCTGATTATATTTTAAGCTGCAATTGTTTGTTTAGTGTTAATAGCAGCCAAGAAACATGTGAGGAAATGTTCAAAGTCATTGGCAATCAGAGAGATGCAAATCAAAACAATAATGAGACACCAGCTCACCCCAGCAGCACTAGCAAAGTTTACACAGCAAATAATAAATGTTGGAGAGAATGCAGAGACATTGGAACTCTAATGCACTGCTGGTGGAATTGTAAAATAGGAAGACCACTTTGGAAAGCAGTGTGATGTTTCCTTAAAAAGCTGAACATAGAAATCTCATATGACCTAGCCATTCCACTGCTATGAGAAAACAAAAACTGAAACATGAATGGAAATATGTACAACCTATATTCATAGCAGCATTATTCACACTAGCAAGAAAATGGAAACAGCCTAGATGTCATCAACAAACAAATGAATTAAGAAACTGTGGTACACCAGCAATTCCACTACTGGGAATATACCCCAAAGAGACTATAGCTGACATCCAGGCAGATATATGCCCACCCATGTTTATTGCAGCTTTGTTTACAATAACAAGGAGTTGGAAACAACCTAAGTGCCCATCAACAAACGAATGG
>NW_006399882.1:3345795-3354157 GCF_000299155.1 Elephantulus edwardii | reverse complement strand
GGGGGGGGAGAAGAACGAACTGGGGAGGAGGGTAGAGAAAACAGTGCAACAATGAATGAATGAGAACCCAAAATCTCTGTAAATGTTCGTTAACACTAATAAAATTTAATAATAATTAAAAAAAAAAAAGAAACTGTGGTACATCCACACAATGGAATACTATGCAACACTAAGGAATAATGAGATTCTAGAGAGCCTTATGCTGGTGAAATAACTCAGTCACATAAGGCTAAATATTGCATAAGACCACTATTGTGAAAATAGGAGGGAGGATAACTGAACAAAAAATACGTAAATGTTCAGAAGGGGAAGGAGACAAGTCAGGCAGAAAAAGGGTAAGGGGTAAAAACCACTGTGATAGCTGAGGTTGGTGGGTGGAGAGGAGGTCAAGGAATTGAAAAGGATAAATGGGCACTTGAAAAGACAGAGTGATAGTAGGCATAGATTAATGGAAGTAATTATATAAAATATAATGTATATGAATAATTATGTAAAATACAAAGTACAAATAGAAAAAAATCCTCCCAAAATGACATCCTTGTCTTTAACACTTTAAAGAGATCCTTAAGAACAGAAAATAAATTGAAAGATAAACTATAATTGAGTTCATTAAAAATCATTAAGAATTCATGGCATTTTTAATAACAAGTAGACTATTATCATTGTAATTCTGAGAGGTAATCCTTTAATGCTTTTCCAGGACATATTCCCCTACTGTATTTTTTTCTGTTTCTTAAAATAGCATTTCCACCATGATCATTCATATTATTTACGCATTCATATAGAAAACACTATTCTAAGCATTCAAAAGCTATTTAGTTCATCTCAACATTACAAAGTTGTTCTCCTCATTATGCAGAAAAGGAAATGGAGACTTAAAGTTAACATTGGCTCCACAGAAATCTATCTGCGATTATTATTTTTATGACTCTTTTTTCAGCTTTTTTGCTAAGATATTTGAAGCTATGTCATCAATATTTCAAATATCAGGAGAGTTATACACAGTGGACAGGTTTGAGTGGAGTTTCCAGAGTAAGACTGACTAGGAAAAAAAGATTACCAAAGTACTTCAAAAAACATTGGCTCTACAAACGATAAGCTCCTCAGATTGTAAAGCATTCCACACACGGATGGTAAAGCGTTTACCTTAATTATATTGAGGGAGTAAAGCTTTTAGTGTATTATTTTCTCATGTGGCAAGATTCAAAATGAGAAGGCACCACTGCAAACATCCATTAATAATAAAAACATAGAATGTACTAAATTCAAATGTAGGAAGTTGGAAATTGTTAAAAAGTAAATGTAATGAATAAAGATCAGCATCTTAGGCAGTAGTAAGCGGAAATGAACTGGTATTGACCATTTTGAATTGGATAGCCACATGATTTACTATGCTGAGGGCAACTATTTGAAGAGGAATGGCATTACATCTTCAGAAAGAACATTTCAAGGTCTATCCTGACGTAAAATATTGTCAATAATAGGATACTATCCATTTGTCTACAAGGAATATGTTAATATGACTGTTACTCAAATTTATACACTCAATCACAAAAGCACAAATTAATACCTGGTTATTGGAATGCAAAAGTTAGAATTGAAGAAGGATCAGTAGCTGGAAAATATGACTTTGTAGATAGAAACAAAAGTGTAATTGGCACAGTAAAATTCTGTGCGGCCATTAACTTTTTTAGGGAGCTCCAGTGAGGGGCCTTGTGGGGGAGGAATTGTGCTATCAACCTAAAAGCAGGCAGTTCGAATCCACCAGTTGCTCCACAGAAAGATGGACCTTCTCCTTCTATGGGATTTATAGTCTGAAAATTTGCTGGAGGGTCAGCTATGAGTTGGTTCTGACTTAACAGCACAAAACAACAACAACAACAAAAACTATTATTTATTCATTTCAAGTATTATTTTTCAACCTAATATGAGTCACAGTCCAAGAAAACAAATAGGTCTATGTTGGAGAAGGTGAAACCAAGTTTCTCCTTGGAGGCTAGATTTTGAAGGTCCATCTCACATACTTTGGGCACGTGGCCAAGAGAGACTGGTCCTTAGAGAAGGACATCATGTTCAGAAGGCTGGAGGGACGTGGCACAGGAGAGGAAGACCCTGGATGAGATGGATTGATCCAGTAACTAAGTCAATGGTGGTTGGTGTGTTGGAATTAGTGAGACTGGCTCAGGACAGGGCAGGGTTCAGAGCAGCTGTACATGCGGTTGCTATGAGTTACAGGCAACATGACTCTAGATAACAACAACAATATAGTGGCAGGTGCCTCAATGGCACATAACAAAAGCAACAACAACAACAAACACTGACTATAGACCTCATTATGTGGAACACTCTGAGCCAAATTAACAACATACCTTGAAAAAAAAGAGTGAAAATGCTCAATATCATCCATTAAAACAGAGCCAGGCATGAACTGCTAAACAGACAGTTAATTGCTCATGTGAAGTTTGAATCTGAAGGAAATGAAAACCAGTCCAGAAAACCCTGATTACATTCTGCCTAAATTCAGAGACTATCTCAAGAATAGTTTTGAGGTATTTAGCACTGATGGCCAGCAGAATGGAATGATAGCAAGGACATTATACATGAAGAAAGCCAAAGATCATTAAAAAAGCAGAAGAAAAAGAAAAGACCAAAATGTATTTTGAGACAGACTCTGCAACTTACTCTAGAAAGTAGAAAAGTTGAAGGAAATGGGGAAAATGAGAAAGCAAAAGAGCTGAACAGAAGATTTCAAAGGGAAGCTTGAGAAGACAAAATACTATAACATAATGTTGCAAAGACTGGAAGTTAGAAACAAAGACAATTTTTTTATTAATTTTAATGAAAGTTTACAGAGACTTAGAATTTCTATTCATTCATTGTTGTTTTCTCCCTGCCCACCCCTCCCCCAATTCACTCCTCTCCTTGTAAAGTAAAAGAAAAATTCTTTAATTGTTATACAATCCCTCCCCCCAAGTCCACTCTCCTCTATGCAGCTTTCATTTGGGACTCCTGTCATGACAGTAATACATAATCATATACCTTTTTTAAACAGTTCTCTCCCTCATCTGTTTCAATGAAGTATACATATTTTATCCTCTCTCAGTCTTCCTTTAACCCTGATGTCAGTCCCATTTGACAAGAGTGGCATTATGCAATATTTGTCCTTTTGTGACTGAGATATTTCACTTAGCATACTGTCCTCCAGGGTCACCCATTTTGTATAATATTGCATGAGCTCCTTGTTTTTCAATGTAGCCTAGTATTTCATTCTGTGAATATACCAGAGATTCTCTATCTACTCGTTTGTTGATGGGCACTTTGGTTGTTTCCAACTCTTTGCTATTGTGAACAAAGCAGCCGTAAACATGGGTGTGCATGTATCTGCTTGGGTGGCAGTTATGATTTATTTAGGGTATATTCCCAGTAGTGGCATTGCTGGGTCAAATGGTATTTCTATTTGCAACTTTTTGAGAAAGTACCATACAGCCTTCCCCAAAGAAGACATTCACAAGGCCAAAAAACACACAAAGAAATGTTCAAAATTCCTAGCTCTCAGAGAGATGCAAATCAAAACAACTATGAGATATCATCTCACCCTAGTAAGAATAGTAACATTTGACAGAATAGCAAACATAAAATGCTAGCGAGGTTGTGGAGAAACTGGAACCCTTATTCACTGTTGGTGGAAATGTAAAATCAAAGAAAATTTTTTATAAATCTCTATCTAGAAGAATGGAAGGGGAAAAAATCAAGCCTTGAGTTTTTATTATGAAGGATTTTTTTGGCAAAATATCTAATGATCCAGTGAATATCAAATGAGCATGGGAAAGATACATATAGTCTCTGTATCAAAAAGAACTCATCACTGTTCAACCCTTTCAGGATTTAGCAAATGATCAAGAACTGACCATGAAGGAAGAAGCAAGAAAAAAAAGACTCAAAGAATTGACAGGATATCAATTGAAATGTTTCAACAAACAAACGTAGCCCTAGAAGGGTTCTTTTGTCAATGCCAAGAAATTAGGAAGACAGTTAACAGACTGAACATCAACGAAGGATCCACATTTATGGTTATTCTAAAAAGAGGTGAAAATTATTGAAAATATCATTAATATCACATCCAAATGAAATTATTTGGAAGATAATTTACAAAGTTATAGCAATATATCAATAGGAAAAATCCTGAAATTCAAGATGTTGTTGTTATGTGCCTTTGAGTTGCCTGCAACTCATATCTACCCTATGGGCAACAGTCCTAAACCCTGCTCTATCCCTTGCCAATCTTATTATCTCTGACCCATTCTATCCCCATTACCCCAGTCACGGAATCAATCTCATTGAGGGTCTTCCTCTTATGAGCCCTCCACCCTCCCAAACATGATGTCCCTCTCCAAGGACTGATCTCACCTTGCCACACGTCCAAAGCATGTCAGATGAAGCTTCAGAATCCTTGACTTCAGGGAACATTCTGGCTTCACCCTCTCCAGGACAAACCTGTTTGTTCTCTTAGCAGTCCACGGTATATTCAATACTCTCCTCCAACACCACAAGTCAAAGGCATCAATTCTCTATCATCCCTATTCACTGTCCAACTCTCCAATGCACAGCACGTAATTGCAAAGACTATAGCCTGTTATTAAGATTGGTATAGGCTTCGGCAATGATAAGTTCTGCTGTACATTGAGTAGCTGTGTTGGAACCAAGTAAAAACACAACAGCAACACGTTAGAAGAACCAAATACTGCATTGTCCTTTTCTTGGCTAGAGTTCTAACTTTGTGGATGCAAGCACACTTCATTCATTGCTTTGTTTATAATATACACAGGCCTCTTGACTTCCAAATTCCCCTTAAGAGAGACATAAGAAATACCTGTAAATAGCTCCTTTTGAAGCCAACAGGTTATATTCCCTTTGACTATGAACTTGAACTTATCCAAATATAGAAGTCTCCCTTGCGAAGCATGTTAAATGGCATTGCATATGCAATACTATTTGCTGGCTTCATGAATATATATTAAATTTTTAGATAAAGGGAGAGAATAATACATCAAAGAGTATAATGAAAACCTAAACTACATGTAAAGCAAGGGAAAATTTGCTTTCTAATATTTGGGAAGAACAGTACATACCAAATTGATATTTTTAAAAGGGTGGAAATGATAGAAGATAAATGTAGCTGAATTAGATGCATAATCTTCATGGCTTCAAAACTACTCGGAAATACAACACTGCATAACTTAGTTACAGAGCGGACAGAAGGGAAGGGTTTTGGAGTCAGGAGAAATAAGTTTGAAGCTGGATTCTGCTATGCCTTAGCTAACTTGTAGCTCCGTTTATCCAACCATAAAATGAAGGTAAGACCTCATTTATCTTACAACATAGTAAGGAGGATACAATGCCAATATTAAGAAGGTGATCAGTACGTATTACATTTCTTTCCTTTGTCTTTAGAGTGTCTCTTTTAATTTCACTTAACACCAGAGTAACTGTTTCGAGTAGCCAATTCCTTAAAGCTACAGAACTTGTTCTGGCTGTAACTGATGTTCCGATGATAGACATCTTTGATTATCAGTTATGATGAGTTTCAAGGTGCACTGTGACCCTAATAATATAAACAAATTAACATAAATGTTCACAATATATTCAATTTAAAAAATCCATGTTGGAAAATATCATGGTCAGAATGAGACTTTTTGTGTGTGTTCAACTCTTCCCCTCCCTCCCACTCCCCAAAGAAATGACTGTGAACACACACACAGAAGCACACATAAACATTCTGGAAGATAGATACTAAAGGGCTAGGCATTTTCATCTGTGGACTTTTCTCTATTATTCAAACTTTCTACAAAGATTTTGAGTTGGTCTAGTAATAAATCAAAAGGTTGACAGAATTCAACCTTTGAAATGCAAACACTAAGTCCATTCACAACATACTCTGTCTTGTTTTACTTAACCTTTCCTGAGCCTTCTCTCAGGTCAAACACATATGGATAATAGGAAACCTGGGGAAATAAATTGACTTTATTATAATTTTTCCAATTAAGGAAAGACTTTTCATTATTTATACCTCAGCAACTAGGAAAGAGGAAAGAACAGGGAAGATGAAACTGATTTCCATCATGTGAGACTTCAGATAATAATGATAACATTTCCACATAGCACTAGGACTTCAAAGCTCTCTCAGATGTTATGCCATTAGGCAAAGTGAAACGACAATGACACAAATGGATGATTTCATCTAAGAAGCATGAGGGGGCCTTTAGTCACTGAGGAGATGAAAAGAACACAGGGCCAGTAAGGCGAATGACCACACTAGAAAGTTGGTGCAAAATCTGAAACAACACAGCTCAGTGAAGGGCTGAAAGGAAACAAAGAATAAACCACAGGCCAGAAAAGATAGAGGAGGGAAACAAAATGATGAATCCCATAGAAGACAGGAAAGGAAAAGCTAACAAAACCTTGTTGCTTGTTGAACCCCATGTCACAAATCCATTCAATGTTCTTATGAACTGTCCAATCTGAACTAACTCATAGTTGATCCTCCAATGGATTTTCAGAGGCTGTAAATCAAATGGGAGGAGATTGTCCATCTTTCTCCCACTGAGCAGCTCGTGGATTCAAACCACATGCCTTTGAGTTGGCAGCAAAATTCCTTACTACTAAGCCGCCACAAGAGCTCCCTCCATATCTGAATGTAGAAAAATGTCTATGACCCTGGGACTCATAATTCTAAAAGCCTTAGGCATCGGGACTGACACCCAGGATTGACTGGTGGCATTTATCTCCGTGGCAGAGGCACAGCATTAAACATACAACCCCGATGTTCCTGAGGAAGCCTTGGTGAACCGTCAAGATCGTGCCCTACAACCCAATTTAAATTCATAGAGAAAATAGTACATCAAAGGCTACTGACAGAGTAAGTCCCAGGCATCCTGACAGTGCCAGCGCATTCATCAGGGGCTCACAGTAAAAGCAAAAAGAGGAAAAATAATGTAAATTTTTACAGCTGCAGTTTTTGGTTGATGCAGGGTTTTTTTGGTGAACATTGGCTTACATCTTCATTCCATTACTCTCACCAAATGATATTAACCTATTTGATTCCAATTTGAGAAGATTGAAGATATGTTCCCTTGAAGATCTTCCTAAGTTGTAAGGCAGGAAGGTGATATTTGCAACAGTTCTTGAAGGATGGAAAGAGACAATTTGTGTGTCTGCCTAGATGAGGGGAGGGAAAAACAGGAGAGGAGTGAAATGAGTCAAGATCACTTATGTAACAGGGAGATGTAAGTCACGGACAGACTTATGACTAACTCTAGCAGATATTTCTTGCTCTGCCACCTCTAGCCAAGTGAAACTTTATCCATGTTGAAAATGGGCCTCTAAACTTTAGTTCTTTTATTACAATTTAAGTATCCACATCTTCAAGTGCAAGACATAAGATGAGAAAAAGGCTAAGGCAGTAAAAATTCTTGTATATTTTTATTATACCTTCATTTCTTACTGCTTTTTATTCTTTACTGATAAAAAAAACCTATTGTAGTCTACATCAAGCACGCTATAAGCATTATCAGCAGTGCTCATGAATTAAATATAGAGGATTTAATTTACAATTTAGCAAGATTTTCTGCTAAATTTACAATGACTCTTTATGAGAGCAGAGTAACATCCTACTTGCTCTGTTTTCACTCCCTCTCCTTTCCTTTCCTTTAATTCATTTACTTATTTGAATTCCTGTCCTCTCCTTTAATTCACGCATTCATTCATTCCTTTATGTGCAACCACTACGATCATGCATGCCAAGGATCCTCCGATCCACCCAATCCTTCACTCTGCTCCTCAGATCACAGCTGGGCTCCTTCTCTTCCGTTTGCTCAGTAGCAGCATCCCCACAGTGTCACTTGCTTCAGTAAAAGATCACTAGAAGTTAGAAACAACAATGCATATTACAAGCCAATGGGACACAAAGCCTAGAACTGGAGGCTTCCTTCACATGACCTGACTTACCGTGTCTCTCTGTCCTCTCAGAAGATTTGGAGTTGGCCACAAACCAAATATAGCAGTGCAGGGGAATCAGTGTCTTTCATATCTACACTTGCTCTATTCACTCTTACATTATGCACATTGAGTTAAAAAAAAAAGTCAAAGATTGGAAAATCTAAGCATCCAATGACAGGGCACTTGGTTAAATAAATTTGATTTATCCACAAAATGGAATCTCAGAAAGTTCTTAAGAACATTATGATACGATTTAAAGCATTAAAATGGAGATAAGCACAGGGTTATAATTTTTTAAAAATTTTTTAATTTTTGGCAGCCCAGCGGGAACTGTGGCCCGGCGGGAGCTGCGGCCTGGCGGGAGCTG
>NW_006399882.1:3344555-3345695 GCF_000299155.1 Elephantulus edwardii | reverse complement strand
GAAAAACAAGGAACTCATGCAATATTATTCAAAATGGTTGACTCTGGAGAACATTATGCTGAGTGAAATATCCCAGTCACAAAAGGACAAATATTGCATGATGTGCCACTGTTGTAGAATGGGACTGACCTCGGTGTTGGGGAGAGATTGAGTAAGATGGGTTCAATAATGTATACTGCAGTGAAACAGAGGAGGGAGAAAACTGTTTAAAAGAGATATATGACTAGGTATTTCTGTCATGACAGGAGTCTAGAGTGATGGCTACATGGTGGAGTCGACCTGGGGGAGGGTTTGTAAAACAATGAAAGAAACTTTTCTTTTACTTTTCCAAGACGGTAGTGTTCTGGGGTGGGGGGAGACTTGGGAGGGGACAAATCTACAACAATGAATGAATGGAAATCCAAAGCCTCTGTAAATTTTCACTGAAATTAATAATAAATTTAAATTAAAAAAAAGAATTAAGTTAGAGTAAGGATGGCAATGGATTTATAACTGCTCAAGCTAATAACATGATATCGTGGCATGGAGGAGGAATAGTGGAAATGTATCCACATTTACAACATTCCTCTTACCAAAACCATTTATGGAACATAGGTACTCCATTGGAACATATATCCCTGGATTGGAAATGATAATATTGTTAATACTTCTAGCCATAAGCTTAAAAGATTATAATGTTCAAAATTGTTTGTTATACATTTGCTTAAATTTTTCCCTCTTTTAACAACTGGGATCTAGAGGGAAGAGAAAAGACCAGAGAATGGCCAAAATTATTGGGGCAGCTATTACTGCCAGTTTAGGGCCTGTGTCAGGAAAACGAAGTCTTACTCATATACAGTGCCACCCAAAGGTAATAAAGGAGGTCAGAATTGCTTCCACTGTGAAAAGCTGGGCCACTTCAGTAGACAGTGTCATAGACGAGAGACACAGATAGGCAAGGGAGTAGAGAGGAAGCTCCCACTCACTTGCTTTAAGTGTGGCTCTGAAGGGCACTTGACCAAGGTGGCGCACATCAGGCCCTCGTGGCAGACAGGACTGACAGGCCCCAGCTCCAAGCTAGAAACAAAGGAGGGCGCTTCAACGATTTAGATCCTCCCAGAAGAGCCATGGATGAGCATTAACATTACTGGTAAGTATATT
>NW_006399882.1:3322329-3342698 GCF_000299155.1 Elephantulus edwardii | reverse complement strand
AGCTGTACAATTTGGTTGGAGGGGGGAGCAGGTGAAGGAAAAGTCAGTGGGAATTGCCTCATAGCAGACCCTCTGTTGGGTTTCTGAGGCTGTAGAATGACATGGTAGGAGACTGTCCATCTTTCTCCCTCAGAGTCCTTGGTGAATGGAACCAGCTGAGAGGCATTCTTTGAGCTGGCAGCACAACTCTGTGAAGACTACTCAACCGGAGCTCCCTCATTTAAAAAAGGGGCTGGATGAGAAGCAGGCTCCGTGTGTTCGTGTGCATGCGCACAGTTTTTATCTATCCCCATATAATCTTCCTTTGGGGGGCATTTCTCCTTTCCCAAGGCAGTTGTGTGATTCTCAGGGGTGAGAATCTGCCAGTTACAATTACTGATCATCAGAGGTATTCATAGCTAGAGATTACAGTAACCCACTTCGTGACCCACGGTTACAGGATTGGAGGTTGAGTTGAAAATGAAGCCAAGCTAATCAGAAATCCACTAGGGATTCTTTTTTTTTTTAAAAAAGAAAATAAGTTATGAGATATAAAAATCTCTATTTTGAGACTTTTGCTCATTTTTCTGTTGTTACTAGATCCAATTAGATGAAGCTTGGAGACTTTAAATGCCATACAAATTTGTCTTATAAGCCTGTAGGTCAGAAATATGACAGTGGTCTTAAGGTGCTGACAGGACTGTGGCCTTATTCTGAGACCCGAGAGGAGCAGCCATTTCCGTATCAGCTTCCTTGGGCTGCCATAACAAAGGAGCACAAATTGGGGTGTGGGGGGTATGGAGGGGTGTTGTGATATAAAAATGCATCTCTTTTTTTTGTGATTCTAAAGAATACAAATCTGAAATCAAGATTGGCAGGGCCAGGTCAAGCTCTCTCTCAAGTTTCTAGAGAAGAATTTTCCCTTGTGCCACGTCTCACACCTGGTAGTTGATGGCGATCCTTGGTGTCCCCCAGTTTGTGTTAGCAGAGCTCCAACATCTACCTCCAACATCACAGGGCCATTTTCTATTTCTTTTGTGCTTCAAATTTCTCCATCTCACAAGGACACTCATCCTTGGATCAGGGATCAGGGATCAGGGGCCTACTGAGGACAATTAACATCAGAGGCTATCTTTAAATTGTACCGCCCTCCCAATTCGAGAACTTAGAAGCAATACCTACGTGATGCTCCTCGATTTGAAGGTGAACAGACATTGATAGCATCGACACAGCAGTAGGCGTCCCTGATCCCCTTTGCTTGTCATAGTCATAGTTCGTACTTGTGATACCCAGGAAGGTAATTGCCTTCATCATCTGCTTCCCTGCTGAACTCGGACCCAGCGGCAGGTGTCCCTCTCTGATTCTCTCTTATCCCTCTGGATGTTTCTTATTCTGGAGGAAGGGCCAATTGTGTTAACTGCTTACCGGTGCCCAGGACAAGCGTCATCTCTTAGGAGCACCTCAGTAATAGCATTGCTATGTTTTAACATGATTCTATAAAGGCTATTTCCAAGTGAGGTCATATTAACAGGGCTCCAGGAGATAGGATTTCATTAGATCATTTTAGATGATGATTTTTCTCTTTTACCAGTTTCTATGGGTTATACATAATTTCTTCAATCATGTCTCCCTTACTCTACCTTCAAATACAGCAAGTTACATGGTATTCTTCTCATATGACCTCATGCTTTTGAGCTGTGGTGCTGGAGAAGAGTATTGAACATACCATGGACTGCTAGGAGAACAGTTTCATCCTCAAGAGGGTGAAACCACGCTGCTCCTTGGAGGCAAGGATTCTGAAGCTTCATCTGACATACCTTGGACACGTTGCAAGGAGAAACCAGTCCTTGCAGAGGGATGTCATGCTTGGGTGGGTGGAGGAACAGTGCAAGAAAGGAAGACCCTCTATGAAGTGGATTGATTCAGTGCCTGGGGTAATGAATGGGGGGAGGTGTGTCGGAGACTGTGAGATTGGCACAGGATAGAGCAGACTTTAGGGCTGCTGTACATAGGGTCGCTATGAGTCACAGGCTACTCAACGGCACATAACAACAACAACGACAACAAAGACACTTGGGATTACAATGAGCTAACACAAATAATATTTCTATTTTAAGGTCAATTGATATTAGCAGTCTGAGTGACATATGAAACCTGAATTTTCCTTTACCTGTAATGTGACAAGTTCACAGGTTCTGGAGATAGAGGAGATGGACAACCTTGGGGAAATGTTATTCTGATTTTAAACCGGAGGAAATAGAATTGCAGACAGCCACATGCCACAACAGGTGGAAATAATCTACCTCAGGAGGGAAAAAAGACACACAGAAAGAGGAGGCACCACGAGAGAAAGATGCGTGGGAGAAAGAGAGTATTTCCTGATGGAGTCCTTGAATCAAGCCCTCTCTTCCTGAAACTATTGGACCCCCCATTGTAGCTGGATTAGGCAAACCAAAGAGTCTTGTTTGTTTAATTTTTTTATAATATGAATATTTCTCATTTATAGCTCCAAAAGTTCTAATTACTTTGTTGCATGTTACATGTACATATAGTCACTTGTCATTAGTCACAGCAGTTACACTCTATAAAATCCCCATGAACATTGAATTCATAAATACAAAACAAGCCTTGTCCACCCTCATCTGGGAATTACTGCCCATTCTGCACATGTCCATGTCTGAAAATGAGCAAGCCACGAGTATTTTCGGTGAATACAGAATTTTCGAATTATAAGATTCTACAGGATGTTCATATATAGCTAGAAACGTCTAGAAAGGATAACAAGGAAAAGAACTGTGCTGGCTAATATAGCGTAGCTTTGTTTACTTAATATATTTATATAAGGGTTTTCTGATGGTTTAGTCTGTAGAGAGTCTCTCTTCTAACCCAAAGGTCACATCTCCATGGTGGTTCGAATCCACCATTGGCTCTACTGGAGAAGCTGGGCAATGTTCTCCTGTGTGATTGATAGCCTCAAAAATCTGAAAGAGAGTCAGTTATAAGTTGGTGTAAACTTGAAGGCAATGAGTTCAAGAGTTGCTTTTTAAAAAATACATTAATTCCTGTATTTGAATAATATGCAATCTTGTGATTAGAAAAACTAAAGAAAACTTAAGGGAAAGTGTACAAAGAAAGTTCCTCCAGAGCCTCGAGGGCTAGTTTAAGAAACAAAAACCTCATCAGTGTCTCTTTCAGTTGGTGATTTTAACTAGTCCATCAGTCCAATAGAGAACCAGTAATTAGAAGTTGTTACATAGGCCCTGAAAACACACTTCTTTTAAGAAAAGCTACTTACAAGAGACCACAGAAGATAAAAGGCTTGTGATCAGGGAGACAAAGAACTTGCTTCCTCATCTGTGGAGGGCTGACATCTCCCTGTCCAAGTCCGTCCTAGTTCTTTTTCTTACCACCTTGGCTTATAAAGATGTACATTGTAGGGATCCAAGTTAAAAGAAAGGAGCAGAAACAAACACATGCATTAGCTTTTGAAAACAGTGACACAAAAGCAGTCTTGACTCCGACTGCATTAAAAGATGGGAACAGAAGGGCTTGTTAAAATGTCACAATTAAGAGCTCTGAAAGCATCTTTGCTGGACTTGACAAAAAGGGGAGATTTTGGGTGATGGATCCAAATGTTCTGTCTTCTCTTTGTTCTCAGAGAAAGAATGCACACACACACACACACACACACACACGCTCACGCAGTTGTGTGAGAGTGTGTTTTTTTAGAGGAAGTGCAAACAGGGCACTCCTTGGAGGCAAGGATGGTGAGACTTTGTCTCATATACTGTGGACACGTTGTCAGGAGGGATCAGTTCTTGGAAAAAGACATCATACTGGGAAAGATGGAGGGTCTGAGAGAGAGAGTGGGAGACCCTCAACAGAATGGATTTGACATAGGATGGATTGTAACAACAGGCTTGAGCATATCGGAGACTGTGAGAATGGCGTGGGGTAGGGCCAAGCTTGCATCTGTTGTTCATTAGGACACTACGACTTGATGGCACCTAACAACATTTTGCAAAACTCACTGTGCTAGATGTAATAAAAGTTTATCTTCTATAAATACTGCTCTCTCAACTTGACATTCATGCTTATATTATATAATCCTTTGAAATGAATTTTTTTTCTTTCTTGATTTCTTCCTGCCACTCTCTCATGCATCCACAGTTACTCACCTGGTCATCAGCCCTATGGTAACACACTTTTTATATTTACATAGAATATATTTTATATGTTCCTATATTATGTACATTTTATATAAAACATATTAATGTTCTATTTCTCATAGTAATACTATTGATTAAACTCTTGAAACCACTAACATATTGATTACTGAAGCAGTCAATTAGAATGCAATAACTTTCATAATAGGAGTCCTGCTGGTAGTGGGTTTTGCTCTTTGAATCTCAACAGCTGCTCTGCAGGAGAAGGATGGGTAATCTCCTCCCCTGTGATTCACTGTCTCTGAAAACATGCTGCAGGGTCAGCTAATGGTCAGTTCTGACTTGACAGTGCACAACAACAACAGCATTATTCCATTTTGTATTTCATGTCCTGTTATTGTAGAATCCATGGTTACTATAGTGATCCTCTGGCAGAGAGTAGAACCACGCTATAGAGTTTCCAAGGTTGTAATACTAGTTGCAAGATTATGGAAGCAGACTGTAAATCTTTCTTGTGAAGAGGAACTGGTGGATTCGAACTATTAACATTTTTATTAGAGTCAAATGCTTAATCTCTGTGCCTGGGCTCCTTTTAGATATTAAATATTGTATTTATAACTAGGTATATTTATAGCAGATTTAAAGCTAAGTCTCTCAGAGTTTTATCCCCAGAGTCTGCCACATTTAAAGGAACATTTGGAAACCCAGTTACTACACATGATTCGCTTAAACATTAAATTTAAATTCTTTTAAAATATTGAAAGCAGCAGCTTGTCTCAAAAACCCTAGTCCTAAATACTGTATAAGACCATTACCGTATAATGTTTATCAAGATCTAAGGGGGAGGGGGAAGGGGAACAGAGGGGTGAGGATGGGCAGGGGGTTAATCATAGGGTTGCACAATTTGATGGGTGGAGGGAGGAGTGGGTTAAGTAAATGAGAAAGATCTAGTGTAAAAAAAAAGATGTATACAAACTTTGTGAGTAAACCAGTATAAGAGAAAAACTTTATTTAAATTTTTTTTTAAAAGAAAAACAAACCAACAACCAAACACACAAAAGAAAAAACCCTACTCCTCTCTTACTCTTGGGAGACACTTCACCGTCTCAGATGACCTCAAGTTCTTGTACATGTTATTTCCACCATCATGGTCTTTACTCAGATTCTGTCCTTTCTTGGTTTGGAGAGAAGTGAGGGCAGCAAGCAAAACATGTGCTTGCTAGTGCTTCCACATGGGTGAGGTGCTGGGATGGGAGACTGTGACTACTCGTTAGTGTATCTTGGATGGGCACATACTTATGTGTTACATGTTTATAACTGAGTAAGATAGAACACGAATATGATCCAACTCCAATGAATAATTTTCTGATTACTCAGTTGCCCAAGATCAAAGTCCATTAGTCCTTCTTGATCCTCGTCTATCCTTTGATACCCAACTGCTCAATAGTTCTATCACACCAGACACTTAAGAGCTTTATCCTAGTCTCTCACCATTCAGGCTATCGAAGTTTATGCTCAATATATATGTATATATTACCGACTTATATACTGACTGATCAATGGACTAGGATGCACTAATCCATAAAATACCACTTGATATCTCCATCAGAGACAGCTTCAAAAAGTGGAAATAATAAGTGTCTGGAGATTTTTAACTTTTCATCTACAAATGATGTTTCCAAGAGGTATTAAATTCTTCTTTCGCAGTTAGAATGAAAATTGGTTCTTGTCTGACTCCACATTTTCCCAAGTATGCTCTAAGGAAGACTAGTTGCTTGTCTGGGCTGCTATTGTAGTTTTCCGTTTCCTCTGGGTCTGTTCTGATGTGTGGTGACCTGTGTGTGCGGGACAGAACTGCTGTGTAGAGTTTTCAAGGCTGTGACCTTTCAGAGGCAGGTATGTAGTCTGTCTTCCAAGGTGAAACTGGGTGGAAAATTGTCAGTCTTCTGGGTAGGAGTCTACTACACAACCATTTGCCCCACCCAGAGACTCCTTATTGATATTAACAGATGTTACATATTTTCTCAAACTTAGATCATCATTTAGGTTTGTGGAACCTTAAGTTAAACAGAGATAAGTAATGTTCGAGTGCAGAACTTCTCAGAGCCTTTACTATTTCTATGTACACTGTGACTCCTCCTGGAAGAGACCCAATAAACAGTGCTTCCCTACAGTATTTGAATCCTTTCTTCAAAGGGTATTTCACAGAACTAAGTTTCCTCAAAAATTACTTTGGATGTCATTCATCTACCTCCTAAGAACAAAGCCAACAGCTATTACACATATCTGAGAAAGGCACTAGGGAAATTCTGTGGCACACAACTGAGAAGCATTAAACCTTGAATACAATGTTGAGAAATTGGAATTGCAAACCTGGAATAAGCATGCCTCTGTCAGCTGCCATAAGACTTGATCCACTGTATACATTTGTTTGGGGCTCATAGCCAATTGGTCTTTCCTGTCATAGATTAGCTCTAACAGATTAAATAAAGAATAAAGAAAAAAAAAATAAAAAAGAGGAAGACAGGCAAGGAGAAAGTGAGGGAAGGAGTGAGGAAGGTGAAGAAGAAAGTAAAGAGGAAATAGTATCTAAGTTTTAGTGGCAGTACTGTACAAAGGAATAAATAATATCTGCTTGGAAGGAGGAGTGGCATCCGCTTCCATAATAGCTTGCCTCCAGAAACCCTATGAACCTGGAGAGAGGATGAAAGGCACCCAAGAGTCGAGGACTCTCCTTCATAGGGTCGCTATGAGTCGCCTGCGACTCTCTGGCACTTAATTAACAACAACAACAATCAACACTCTTAGCACCAGCAGTCAGTAAATCAAAAGATGAATTGCATTGGGAAAATCTGTTGCCAGGGACCTCTCCAGAGTGCTGAAAAGCAAGGATGTCAGTCTAGAGACTAAGGTGCACCTGATCCAGGACATGGTCTTTGCAATTACTTGTTATGCTTTAGAGAGAGCTGGACAATGACCAAGGATGACAGAAGAAAAATAGATGCTTTTAAGTGTGGTGCTGGAGAAGAGTCTTGAACTTGCCATGGACTGCCAAGAAAACAAATAGATCTGGCTTGGAGAAGGTGAAACCAATTTTCTTTTTGGAGGCTCAGATTTTGAAGCTCCATCTCACATACTTTGGGCATGTGGCCAGGAGAAGGACATCATGCTCGGAAGGGTGAGGGACAGTGTAGGAGAGAAAGATCTCAGATGAGGTGGATTGATACAGTGACTGGGGCAGGGGTGTTGATGTGTTGAAATTAGTGAGACATGGCAGGTTTCAGAGCAGCTGTACATAGGGTCATTATGAGTTGCAGGTGACTCAACGGCACATAACAACAACAACAACAACAACAACATGTTGCCAGAAAGAATTACAGGCTAGTCCAAAACAACACAGGGAATCAGTACATTTATTGACAGATAGAAGTTTTAGCCAAAGGATGAAATCTTAGGAGATGTGAAAATACACAAATTCATAAAAGAATATTCAAAGAAGGTCCTTCACAGGACATTATGGCATTGATTATATTTATCCAGCTCTTAGACTACAATTTATTGAAATACACAGCCAACTGGAATAGAACAATTTGAATAAAGAGAGTAGATATTGATAACCAGTAAATCAAGGCTTTGGTAGGGTGAGAGGAGAATAAAATGTCTACTTTGTACCCAAATAAACTGAAAGCATGCTATTGCAGAAATTGATTAACTTTCCTTTTACATAAAAGTAATTAATATAGACAACTTTACCTTACAAATAGCAAATCTACAAAGCAACCCATGCATTTCAATGACCCAGTTCTGCTCTGTCACTTACTCTCAAGCTAGCAATCATTTCTTCTCTGATGGGGCCAACTTTGTGGCCAGCATGAGATCCTGCCTTATGCAAATTCTCCACAGCAAGCTTTCTCTTCTCTCCAATATTGTACAGAAGAAGACATCATGAATAAATAAAGAATGTGTGTTGTGTTTTGGAGCCAGGCATTGTTGCATTTGAATCCTCACTCCAAAACTCATTAGTTCTGTGTCCTTGGCTTGGTATGAAATTGAGTCATATTTTTCTCAATATTTACCTGGTTTTGAACTGGTTTAGATCTGCATAACAGGGCAATTTCATATGGACTACTCTAACACCCAACCCTTTTGAGACTTTGTTTTCTCATGTATAAATGGAACCACTGCAGCCCAAGGAAGCTCTGGTGGCACAATGGGTAAGCACTCAGCTGCTAAAAGTTGACAGTTCTAATCCACTAGTCTTCTCTGTAGTAAAAAGACCTGATATTCTGCTCCCTAAAGATTACAGCTTAGAAAACTCTATGGGGAAAGTTTTATTCTATTACATGGAATTGCTATGAGTCAAAATAGACTTGGCAGTACCTAGCCTAGTTCTTAGTACCACTAAGAATGAACACTATATCTTGGAGAAAGTGCAACCAGAGTGCTGTTTTGTGGGGAAGAATGATGACATTTTCTCTCGCATACTACGTGCATGTTGTTAGCAGATTTCCTGGGAGATGGACATCTTGGTTGGAAAGATGGAAGGTCAGAGAAGGGGAAGACCCCAACCAAATGGATTGATATGCTGACTGCAGCAATGGGCTCAAGAATCAGAGAGTTGATGGGGCTGGTGTGGGATAGGACAGAAGATCTGTGGTTCATAGGGTCACTGTGAGTTAGACTCAACTTGATGGTATCAATCAGTGCCTGCAACAATAATAATAAAATAAGAGCCATGGCTAGCTTTACTGTAAAGACTAAATGTGTGTGAAGCACTTGGCCCAATGCTAGCACAAGTTGCAGGTCAAGGAGAGAGAGCTGTAGTCATCGATCACTTAGAACACATCTCATATACTCTGTTCATTCCCTTCCCAGTTCAATTACTTTCACTCACAGGCACACACTTTTGTGAATTAGCTCCTTTTTCTATATTCCATCTACTTATCTTTTCTGCCCTCTCCTTCTATCCTTCTGTTCACGCGAGCCCTGAAGCAGCCTCATCATGCCTAATGATTGTGTGAGTAACTAGGGTGACATAATGTGTCAGTGATAAGACACTGAGATATTTGGAAACACTGTCAGATGTTATAGCGATTCTCTTCCATTAACCTCGACAGTCCTTGGAAGTTAAGGAAGCCTTCAGAATATCTGCAGAATGTGATTCCTACCTTACTTTCAGCCATTAAATTAAAAAAGGACTTTTTCTTGGATTCTTGTACTCACTCATTCTACAATAATTGTCTTATACAGTATTTGTCTTTATTGAGATTGAATTAGTTCATTTAGCATAATGCTCTCCAGTCCCTCCCAAGTTAAGTAGTAATTTACAAATCATTACTCCTGCGTGCTGCATAGTATTCCATTGTGTGAATGTGGTATAATTTTTCAATCCATTCCATTGTGGTGGGGCATTTGGGCTTTTTCCATGTTCTTGCGATGGTGAATAATACCAATATGAACATTGGTGTACAAGTTTCTGTTTGTGCTTCAGTTCTTACTTTCTCGGGGTATATTCCAAAAAGGGGTGAGGATGGGCTGGAAGAGAGAGAGGCCTTATTCATAGGGTTGCAAATTTGATCAGTGGAGGGAAGGGTGGGTAAATGACAAAAAGCCCCCCAAAAATGTTGGAGAATGATTGTATGAAACACATTGCACAATGTAAATGAAATAAATAGTTTGAAATACAATGTATATAGACTTTGTAAGGAACCAATTAAAAAAAAATACCACCCTCCAAAATGGCCTTTTCTTTTTGAATCAACCTCCAAATACATTTTTTTTAAATGATAGAGGCTTTGGAGAAGTCTCTATTACATCTGTGTTGTTCATTGAGAATGAATACCAATTTAACTTTACTTAGAGTCTTTGTGGAATAACCTTGGCACCGTACAGTAAGTGCACCCCAAAAGTCTGACTTGTAGATGGATTTTGGAAGACAACTTGCAGAGCAAAGTGGAATAATGAAGCTCATGATTATTACATACATAGAAATACTTTGTTTATTTTTTAAATGATCAGTATAAGCCAAGGCAAATTAATACTTCCTATTTCTTAAAGAAAATGACATTTGGTGCTCCAGAAATTTTTTTGAATGATGATGCTTGTATACTTACTCTACTTGGGGATAAACCAACACTTGCATATGCTATTCTAAAACTTTACTCAGATACTATTTTATAAACTCTTCCCAGCCATGAATCTAAAACCACCCATTTAAGGCCATTTTGTTATATACATGTACAGCTCTGATAGCCTAGTGGCAAGAACTGGCACTGTAATCTCAAAGGCAAATGGTTCAAATTCACCGGCAGCTCCTTGGGAGAAGGATGGGCAATGTCTTCTTGTGCTATTTATTACCTGGGAAAGCACAATGGAGAGTCAGCTATGGGTCGATTCTAAATGGATGTAATTTTAAATTTCCTAGTTGTTGTTGTTGTTATGTGCCATTGAGTCACCTGCGATTCATAGTGATGCGAGGTATAACAGCTCTGAAGCCTGTGCTGTCCTGTGCCAGTCTCACTGACTCTGACACACCTGCCACCATTGTCCTAGTTACTGTATTAATCCATCTCATCTGAGGTCTTTCTCTCCTGCACCACCCCTACACCCTTTGAAGCATGATGTCCTTCTCCAAAGATTGGTCCCTCCTGGCCACATGCCCTAAGTATGTGAGATGGAGCTCCAAAATCTGAGCCTCCAAGAAGAAACTTAGTTTCATGCTCTCAAAGACAGATTTATTTGTTTTCTTGTAGGTCCATGGTATGTTCCAGACTCTTCTTCAGCACCACAACTCATAGGCATCAATTCTCCTTCTGTCATTCTTAGTCATTATCCAGCTCTCTGATGCATAGCAAGTAATGGTGAAGACCGTGGCCTGGATCAGGCATATTTAGTCTATAGACTGACATCGTTGCTTCTCAGTATTCTGGCGAGATCCCTGACAGCAGATTTAGCTAATGCAATCGGTCTTTTGATTTTCTGACTGCTGATGCCAAGAGTGTTGACTGTGGAGTCGAGTAAGCTGTTAACCACCTCAATCTTTTCTCCATCCATCATGGTGCTGTCAGTTGGCCTAGTGGTGAGCATCTTTGTCTTTTTGATGTTGAGCTTTAATTCATATTGAAGACTAAGTCCTTGACCTTCTGCAGCAAGTGCGTCAAATCCTTTTCCACTTCAGCAAGCAAGGTTGCGCTATCTGCATAACGTAGGTTGTTGATGAGTCTTCCTCCAATCCTGACGCCACATTCCCCTTCATAAAGCCCAGCCTCCTGTTCTGCAAATAGATTGAAAATGGTATGGAGACAGTACACAACCCTGATGCACTCCCTTCCTGATTTTGAACCATACAGTGTTTCCCTGCTCTGTTCTGAGGACTTCTTCCCTGTCTAAGTACAGGTTCACATAGATGCAAAAGCAAGAGCATAGACTCTATGACACAGACAACAGTCCAGGAGTAGGAGCTCAGGGTTAAGTACCTTGCCTCAGTGCTTCCTGAGAAAAAAAATCCCTCCCTGAAACTCATACATGGGATTTGGACTTAAATCTTTTCAATGTGAGATAGAAATCAATGTGAGAGAGGAGTAACATGAGGTGTAAGACATCACAAAAGTGTCTGGTGGCCTAAGCCATCCTATCAAAGGGTTACTGGGGACAGGGAGGGAGGTTCTGGATTGGGAGGAGGAGTGCAAATGATGCAAATGTTCAGGACAAGGGAAGGAGCATGACACACGTGCAGACAGAGGGCACTCCGTGCATGGTTATCTCTGTAAGGGGAAGTGTCTTTCATTTACCTCTTTCACTAAGATGCTTGTTAGTCAGATGTTGTTTCAAGGCTAAACATTCAAATTAAGATAGACTAGGAAGAAGAATTGGCCATCCACTTCCAAAATATAATAGGCCTTAGAAAACCCTATGTACAACAGAGCACATGAAGAGTACAATAACAGATATGGCAACTGAGGTTGAGCCCTCAAATTTGGAAACACAAAGGAGTAGGAACAATTATAAGCAGACACTCATGAATAGAATGTGAAATATGAGAAGCAGGAATGTAGGAAAACTGGACATTGTTAAGAAAGAAATGGAACACATAAATATTGACAGACATGTTAGCTATTGGTGAAATTGGATGGATTGGCATGGGGCATTTTGAATCAGACGATCATATGATCTACTACGCTGGAGATGAAAAGGTGAGAAAAAAAAATAAGGTTGCTTTCATAGTTAAAAAAGGCTGTTTCTAGATCCATTCTGAAAGACAATGTTGTGAGTGACAGGATAATATCCATGCACATACAAGGAAATCCTCTTAATACCACTATCATTCCAATTTATGCACCAACAACCAGAACAAAAGAGGGAAAAACAGATGATTTCTACCAAGTTTGGCAGACAAAAGCCTATTTACCATGCAACCAGGATATAATAATAATAATGGGTGACTGGAATGCAAAAGTTGAGAACCAGGAAGAAGGATCAGTAGTTGAAAAACATGGACTTGGCGAGAGAAATGAAGCTGGGGATAGAATGATAAAATTCTGCACAATCAATTATATATAACTATATGAAGATTTAGGAGTACATTTGTTACATAAAATTCCTTTCAATAATATTGCACTGGTTTAATATATTAGTAGATAATGTTGTCCAGAACACAGCAGTCTTGTGGTGACTCCATTATTGCTTGCCTTAATTGCATCATTGAAAGCAATACTATACCCTATTAATGAATTTAAATGCCAATGATACTTCAGTAATAGTAATAGAAAAATCCATGTTGACTTTGAGTTTCATCAGCTAATTTCATCTACTTTCTGTTCACTAAGATAATTTCTATTAATATAATATTGTTTGTTGTTTTGTTAGTTTTTCAGGACATTGTAACTCTTGTAATTCCTAATCAAGTGTAATCAACAATTTTAAGTATTTGTTGTTGTTGTTGTTATGTTCTGTTGAGTTGCTTGTGACTCATAGCAACCCTATGTACAACAGCCCTGAAACCGGCTCTATTCTGTGCCAACTTTACTGTCTCTGACACATCTACCTTCATTACCCCAGTCACTGCATCAATCCCTCTCATTAATAGTCTCCCTCTCCTTCTCCAGCCCTCCACTCTTCCAAGCTTGATGTCTCTATCCAAGGACCAATCCCTCATTGCAACATCTCCCAAGTCAGACAAAGCCTCAGAATCCTCGTCTCCAAGGAGCAGTCTGGCAGTCCATGGTATATTCAACACTATTCTCCAGAACTACATCTCAAAGGCATCAGTTCTCTTTCCCTACTCATTCTCCAGCTCTCTGATACCCAGCAAGTAATTGCACAGACTATGGCCTGGATTAGGTGCACCTTGGTCTCCAGACTCATGTTGTTGTTCTTCAGTGCTCTGGAGAGGTCCCTGGCAACCAGCACAATAATAATATTTTTTAACTATAAGCTACAAAAAAGAATAAAACTAGAATAGATGACTAACCTCAACACTCTGAAGAACGTGGATCAATTAAGTTTTGAAAGTGGTGTCAATGGGTATATACAAATATATATTGTAGTTTAGAAAATTAGCTGTGGTACAAATTCTGGCAAAAATACACCAAAAACTCTTTCAAAGTATTTTCAGTTTAAAAAGACCATTTTATTGTTTTAAAATGATAAGATAGGTCACAACATTTTCCCAGCATTTGAAGTAGGAAAATGTCTACAGCAGCACTAGTCAATAGAAATGAATGCAAACCCTGAGTAGGAGTTATGGATGTAATTTTCATTTTCTTAGTAGCCACATAAAAAGCTAAAGGAGGCAGATTAAATATATATAATCCACATAAAACGTTTCTTATGAGATTTTTATACTCTTTTTTATCATTTTGCAGTGTAATGTGTGTTTTGTAGTTATAGCCCATTTCGTTTCAGGTGACGCTTGGTTCAAGTCTTCAGTAACCCAAATGGCTTGTGTATGCTAGCACCTGCCCCAGTGGCCTTATCAATAAGGAGCTGTAGTCATTCAAATTAAACCAGAATGTAATTTCTTGCATTTATCAAATAGTATCTTCTCAGCAGCTATTATTTCCTAACATTGTGCTAACTATCTTAGATGATGGTACAACCTAGAGAATAAATTCTGACTGAACTGACATTTTCTACCACACAGAAATTGATCAAACCTCACTCTATCCAAAGTGAGACTTAAAACAAGATAACAGAAGCAAATCATGACAGCAAAGTCTACTGAGCGGTCCCTCACTGGTGTTTGAGACACTTTTCACATGTGAAATCATTAAGTGCTTCCAACAACCCTAAGACATGAGGATTCAAATATATGCATAGAATTAGAAATTTCCAGTCATAAGTTTCCATATTTCCAGTCATGAAATTTCCCTATCATAAGTTTGAAGAAAACTCCTCATTCCTTATGATTTAGGACTTGCTATGGGACAAGCCCATTACCTAGTGGTCAGTTTGCTATATATACTGTAGTAGACTGCATGTTGTTGTCATACTGGATTCTGTGTCATCAATATATAGAAAACAAGAGTTATCCATGGTGGACAGGTTTCAGTGGAGTTTCCAATCTAAGGCAGAAGAGGAAGAATGATCTAGTGATCTATTTCTGGAAAACAGCCAGTGCAAACTTTAGAGATTAAAACGTAACACTGTCTGGCCCACTTGTCTTGAACATGTCACTGGGAGAGATCAGTTGATAGAAGAGGATTTCATGTTTGAAACAGGACCAGTGAGGGTGAGGGAGATCCTTGGTAAAATGAACTGATGCAATAGCCACAGAGATGCTCTTAACACACCTGGAGATTGTGAGGAAGATGCAAAACTGGGCGACATTTGTTTTGTTGTAGATGTAAAGTCACAATTCATTAAAGTCAACTTGATGGCAACTAGCCACGGACTCACTTGGTCCTTCATTGCCTCCACGTCAGAACAGCCGCACAGCTCACACTGGGTTTCTGCGGTTATAGATAACATGGCAGGAGACTGGTCACCTTTCTCCTGAGGAGCTTCTGGAGGATTCCAACCACCAGAGGAGGCATGGCAGTACAACTCCCTGTGAACCCCATTGCCAGCATTCTTCATACCCTCCAAAAATGGACTGGGCATGATATTAACAATTAGCAATCATTGTTTCAGTATATTTCATTATTAGTTTTATCTTCAAATTGGAAAACAAACACAGAGCCATTAATTATTGGGTAGAAAGGCTTCAGCCAAGAAGTAGCATTGAATCCTTGCTCACACCACACTGTACACCATAATATATAGCCTATGTTACAATTGCCATTTCATTTGACAAAAGGAGGTGGTTTCACTGAAATATTTCCTGATACACAAGGGAAGATGAGGCTGGTTTGCAAGAAATAATTGGAAACACCCAAAAGCAATGAATGTGCATGACCCAAATTATGTGGTTTGATAATAAGCTTCAAGCAGATTAGAAATGCCTCGGGCATTGTGAGAACACGGCTTAAAGGAAGGAAATTCATGCTTTTTCGCCTTTTCAATGTCAGCATTACATAACTGGTTCTCATATCAGGAGCCTTCAAATGTGTCCACTGAAATTTAAAAAGGCATTCCTAACAAACACTGTACAGAAAACATTTCTTCCCCTAATGAGTATACCAATATACTCTGTCTTATTTTATCTTTATAAGGTGGTCAAGGTACGTAGTATACTCTTAAATTATCAACAGGGAAAAATACTGACTTGCCTAGCATCCCAAAGTTGCTAGGTTAAAGAGTTAATTTCAAGACTCTATCTTAAGACTTTGAATCTAGTATTTTTCTCATGCAAGTGTTTCCATGAACCTAGAACATGTAGATCTAAAGGTTGTGAGATGATTGTTAGGTACACGTGTGACTGATGTCATTGCTCTTCCTCATTCTGGAGAAGTTCTTGACAATGGACTTGTCCAATGTAATACATCTCTTGGTTTCTTGACTGCTGGTACCAAGGGTGTTGATTGTTACTCCAAGCAAGATAAAATCATCAACAGTTTCAAACCTTTCTCCATCTACCATAATATTGACTGGTTGTTCCTGTAGTGAGGACTTTTGTTTTCTTGATGTTAAGATGCAGTCTATAACAAAGGCTGGAGTCTTTGATCTTCTGCAGCAGTCATTCATCCTATTCATTTTTAGCACGCAAAGTTGTCATTTGCATAACATAGGTTGTTGATGAGTCTTTCTCCAATCCTGATACCACATTCTTTTTTATTAAGTCCAGCTTCATAAATTATTTGTATAGCACACAGATTGAATAAGTGTGGAGAAAGATTACAGTTCTGACACACATCCTTCCTGATTTTAAACCATGCAGTTTTATTACCAGAGAAGAATTTATTAATCCCAGTGGCAAAGATAGGCATACTTAGGCTATATTGTGGGTTCAATTCCAGATTGCCACAGAGAAGTATGATTTGTGATTTTTTTTGTGCTTGTTCAATATTTTGTTTTAGCAGTTTCAGCATATCACTTAGACTTTCTGGGACATCTCTTTGGTATAGAGTCTTATCTTCTCCAGTGAATTGTGATTTCCTTTAGAACTGAGATTTTTGTCTCACTCATCTTTGGGGTTTTGGTGTACCCAGATATTTATTTATTTTAATTAGTTGATGCAGGTAGAAGGAAATGGATCCATTTGTTCTTGTTGTTGTTAAGTGCTGTCGAGTCGAGTATGGCTTATAATGACCCTATGAACAAAAGACCTGGACTCTATTATAGAATAGAGTAACTATCATTGTTTAGCTTATGTTCACAGAGTTTCCAGAGGCATGTGGTTTAGGAAGTGGATGCCACGCTTGCTTCCAAACCTGAATCAGTCTGGGAGTTCCACCAAACACTGTCCACGATGGGTAGCCATTATGGTGTTTGACACACATATGGCACAGCCATTCAGCATCACAGCAACCCCAAGTTACTTCACTGCTGTCAATTAACACAATTAACAGTAGGCCTGAAGGCCTGCAGCCTTCAGGCCCTACCACCTTTCAAATACAAGGCACCCCCATGAGGTGCTGGTTGACTGTAAACCAAGATACTGCCAGCCCACAGCTCATTGTTAGCTAAATCTGGCCAAACCAATCAGCTGACACTTGACTGTGGTCAGAAAAAAACCAAAAATCAATCCTCATCAGGATGTGAGACATCATCTTCCAGAATCCAACCACTTTACATGAGCCTCCATTTAATAGATAGAGATGTGGTGGTCTAGTTTTAAGAAGTTGTACTAAAATCCCTTCAAGCCCACCAACTCCTCTTGTAGGAGAAGGATAGGCAATTTCCTCTTTTGTGATTCAACTTCCTCTGAAAACCTGCTGTAGGGTCAGCTATTGATCAGTTCCAACTTGATAGTACACAACAATAATGTGTGTGTATAATAATTTATATATAGTCGTTGTGTACAGTGGAGTTGGAACCGACCCACAGTTACCCTCTGATGGATCTTCAGTGACAGTTCATTGCATGGGAGGGATTGCCCATCCTTCTCCTGTGAAATAACTGGTGGTCTCTAACTATGTATCTTCAGGATTGCAACACAGCTTTTTGCCACTAGAACATGCTTTCTCTCTCTCTCTCTCTCTCTCTCTCTCTCTCTCTCTCTCTCTCTCTCTCTCACACACACACACACACACACACACACATCTGCGGACTAGCATTAAAGACAGAAGCAGTTCCAGGGATCCAGAGTTTGCTCCCATCTCCTTTAGTGTAAATGCACATTGGTGATGTCTAGAAGTTTCTCCATTTCTATCTTTCTTCCAGTTTATTTCCTTTGTTGACTCAGGCTTTCAGCTTCTTTGTAGCTTTAACTCACATATATCTTTTCAGAACCTTTCTGGCGGTGACTGGGTCTCATCAGCAGTCTTCTGCAGCTCCATCCCTGTGGATTCTTTATGCGAATTCTTAATGGAAACAGAGAGTCTAATTGGCCTAGCTAGCTCAACTTCCTTCAAGAAATCATTTATTTAATTTATTTAATCACTTATTTTTTAAAAATCTATTGTGATTAATAGAGAGTTTCCCTAGAGTTAATTCCGACTCTCTGCAAGCTTATGCAGAACAGAACGCAGCACTATTTGGTCCTATGTCATCTTCATGATAACTGGCATGCTGAAGCCCATCACTGTGGCTACTGTGCCAGTCTACACCCCCGACCCTCTATCTCATCACATTTGATGTCCTCTTCTAGCAAGGAATCCCCCCTAAAGACATGACAGGAGCAAGCAAGTTGGACAGTGTTAGGTTGTGATCCACAGGCTTCTAGTCTTTAATTTTCAGATGTAGATCTCTGACATTCCTTCTTAGTCTGATGGCAGTCGTGCTAAAGCCTTTCCACCATGAGTGGTTCTGCTGGAATTTGAAATACTGCAGTCAAATCTTTCAACATCACAACATGAATAAACCATCACAGAACAACACACGGACAAACACAAGCTTGACCATGTCTAACAGACATCTCAAACTCATGTTTACAAAACAAAAGTATAGATCCATGGACCACTAACATCCTCACAACATGATTCTGCTAGTTCTTAGGCCCTAAAACTTGATTATTTCTTTGTCTTGACTCCCTTCAATTCCATATATGCTTTTATACCCATATATTGCTAGTTCTGTGGACACTCTTACTTAAATTCTGAGATTGAAGTTGTTAACAATTTCTTCTTGCTCAGATCCAAAATCAATATCCTTGGCACTAGCAGTCAGGAAATCAAAAGAGGACTTGCTTTAGGAGAATCTGCTGTCAGGGACCTCTCCAGAGTGCCAAGGAGCAATGGTGTCAGTTTAAAGACTAAAGTGTGCCTGATGCAGGCGATGGTTTTCTCTATCCATTGCTTGCTATGCATTTGACAATGACAAAGGATGGCAGAAGAAGAATCTATGCCTTTGTGTTGTGATGCTAGAGAATAATACTGAACAAACAATGGACTGACAAGAGAACAAACAAATTTCCACATGAGGAAATGGCCAATGATTTACAAGCCATTAAGTCTCTGAGGACTCCTGCACCTGTATAGTGTGTTTCTGAAAGAATAGCTGATTCTGCCTTTTAGTTATATTTTTCACTCCTTTTTTTTTAAAAGAACATTCAAAAAATCATGCTAGAAATATGCTGATTATTTGGCTAAAGGCATTGGATTTAAAATGGAAGTGAGTTTTAAACCATAGAACAGTCACCTAGGTTCTGTTGATACACCCCTGAACTAGAAAGCATTCGTGTTACATTGTCATTTAGTCTTGCAGGACAGGAGCCATTTTCACTCATTTTCTTCCATGGCACTCTTTCTTCCAATACAGAATATTTATGCTTCGCTTTCTTTTTATCAGTACAGGGGAAAACATTAAACATTAGTGTTCTTCAGAGAATGGTCATTTTAAAAAAGGAACAAATTCTGTCTCCACAGACCCTTGCAATGGGAGCAGTAATTTCAGGTGGAAAATAGTAAGGGTTATGCCAGTTTTAACTGGTAGCCTAAAGTGACTATCTTATTTAACTGTGCATTCACTCTTTCTTGACCATTGCTTCTGATGACCTGCTAAAATATCAAAGAAGTCAGTTCCTTTTCCTCTCACAAGTGGCAGAAGAGAGGAGGCATTCTGTATGCGTAAGTCAAGACACATATAAGAATAATTTCTTGAAAATTAACCCTGAAGAGAAATTGTTCCATATACTGTTGTACTGGTGAGAGGACAGGGGTTGACAAATGAGTTCTCTCTACAAACATGACTGAGCAGACTCTTCAATATCAATATTTAATGAGGGTTGTGACAAAGTGACATGTTGTAAATTACGTTGACATGGATTTTCAGGAAGTTCCATCATACTGTGTAAATATTCATTTGTGAATTAGGTAATTTGTTCTAGCGCTCCTTGCCATTAGTATTGATTAGCAAGGTCTTCATTCTAATGATATGCATTATGATTCTGCGAGATCGTCATAGTAGGTAAGGATTTCAGAGACAGTGCTGCAAACTCTTGAGACTTACTAGTGGTCCTGGTTGGAATGAAGCAACTTCTTCGCATCTCCATTTCGTCAATGTTAAAATCTTCTTAAAATGGCTAAGCAGCATGAAAACACTCCATTATCTTTTAATTCTCCTCATTGTCAAGCAACTTGCCTGTCTGCTAGCACCATATTGAAAGTCTGATGCAATAATGTATACATTTCGTAACAGGGTAAGACCTGTAAGATCTGAGTATTAAGAGTGATTTGAAAAAAAAAA
>NW_006399882.1:3276306-3322229 GCF_000299155.1 Elephantulus edwardii | reverse complement strand
AAAAAAAAAAAAAGAAAGAGTGATTTGGGTAAAAAGGGACAAGTGATAAGGTAAGATGCCAGCTGTAAGATAGAACAGTAAGTATCCTGTTTTGCACAGATTTGGCCAAGAAGGCAAGTCTTTGAGAATTGTATAATGAGATGCTTATTCTCATTAATGAGCAAAAGAATGTCAATTAAACAATGAGATACTGTTTTCTACTCTGTATATTGGCAGTGACAAAAGCAGTTAGATAGAATATTTTATATTGGGTTGCATGTTAATAAACAGGGTATTCAGAACTGCTGATGGATGAATACATTGTTTTATGGAAAAGGGTTTTAAAAAAAATCTATAATAAAGTGTGTATACTTTTACCTCTCAGTTCCACTTGTTGGACCACAGCTTAGAAACGCATTTGCAAAACTAGGTCAAAAAGCTAGACAACTTAAAAATGTACATCAGTAGGTTGTTGGTTTAGAGATAGCACGACATCCATGAAATGAATTATGGTATTGCTCATTCTCTCTCTCTTTGAGTGGCTTCTGGCTCACAGATGCCCTCCATCTGGTAATTTCTACAGGAGGAGACTACTCCTCTTTATCCTGAGGAACTACTGGTGGGTTCAAACCAACAAACATGTCAAGGAAGAACAAACACATCTGTCTTGGGGGAAGTGTATCCAGAGTGCTCCTGAGAGGCAAGGATGGTGAAATGAAACTTCATTTCACATAGTTTTAGCTTGTTGGTAGGAGGTCCCGGTCCTTGGAAAATGACATCACGCTGGGAAAGACTGAGGGTCAAAGGCAGAGGAGAAGACTCTGAAGAAGATGGATTAACGCAGTGACTAGAACAGTGAGCTGGAGGACATGCGAGGTTGGGAGGATGACGAAGGACAGGGCGAGGTTCATAGTGCTGGTAAAGATTCACGGTCAACTTGATGCACCGAATAACAACATCAACATTCCTTAGAAAACGTCTTTGTTTATTCCCAACAGAGTAATGGGATTGTCTGCTATGACATTACAATGTAGAACATTATGTCACAGATATTTCAAATACTGAAAGTGGGCAGATTTTAGTGGATCTTCCAGACAAGGACAGACTAGGAATTTTAAAAGCCTGGGATGATATACTTCTGAAAACTTGTCAGTGAAAACCTTATGGATTACAACAGAACATTTTCCAATATTTGCTGGCTTTGGATACATCATCAGGAAGCTCCATCCCTGGAAAAGTTGTATTTCATGAAGTAGAAGGTGAGGGGGGACCAAGGAGACATTCAATGGATTCAAGTGGATTCGTACAATAACTACAACAATGCACTTGAACATGCTGGCAATTATGTAGATGATTCAGAACCACACAACGTTCTATTGTATTCTGTCGTAATAAGGTCATCAGCGATAGTCATGTGTAAAGTAACCAATGGCAACAAGTAGATGTTCCGAAATAAAATATATATGTCTAGAAGTTGAGCATAGGTCACAGCTAATTCCTAAACATGATCAGAAGTAATAAAATATACTGAGGGGATCGCCATCTTATACTTACAGATTAGGTTTTTTTTATTTCTCTTCTTTATTTCTGACAGTTCTGTGCTAAGCTTAGGGAGCATGAAAACCACAGATCCTATATTGTAATCAAAGACGTTGAAGTCCTCTGTTCCACAATGGGGACTTATTAACTACTCAAGAGTTCATACTTAAAATTCTTGCTGATTGCAAAAAGGAAAAATAATTTTAGGTGCAGTCTAAAGATGTTTTTCTTCATAGTTTCTTCTGATGGCTTGGTGTTAAGGAGCTATGCTGTCACCTCAAAGGGACATGGTTTGAATCCACCTGCTTCTTTGAGGAAGAAAAATAGGCAATCTCCTCCCATTTGATTTATTGCCACTGAAAACTGGTTAGAAGATCAGCTATGAGTCAGTTTCAACTCACTGGTACTCCTGGGTCCCCATAATCCATCAATTTGCCAGAAAATATTAGAGTCTGCTATACCACTAAGTGTATTGGAATAACTTAATTCCTAGAAACCATCCATTCGTGTGACTCCTTAGCACCCAGTTTCCAAGTGACAGCTGCTATTTTGGTAGTGAGTCTTTCAAAATGAGAAATAAGAAGTTCTACAAACTGTTTCAGCAACAGCTCATTTACTTCAAATTCTCACTGGCTGCAAAAAGGGGGGGGGAAGGTAATAATTTTAGCTGAAGTCTGGATATGTTTTTCTTCACAGTTTATTCCTAAACTCAGGCAATCAACTGGGAAATAAGTGCCACTGATTCTGTATCCTGCAGAACACAATGTCCTTGGGAACCATCATTCCCCAGGTCCCTCCTGACCTGCCTGGCAGCTGTGTCTGTGGGCAGCAGGTTATAGATCTCGGGCTGAGGAAAAGAGTCACCATCATTGTGAGAAGTTACCACCACTGCTGTTCTTTACAGGGCACTACAGTCTCTGTAGTAAATCAAACCGATATGCTAGTCCAGTCCTCACTCACTAGCTGTGTGACTGAGGGCAAGCCATTCAGCGTCAACACAACTTTGTTTTCTCATCTGTCAAATGGAGTTCTTCTAGGGCTGCTTAACTGTCTTCTAGGGATGCTTCCTTGCCTTGTAGGTACGTATGTTCAACTGTCTTCTAGGGACTAGTTTACATGGCATTGTCCGTAGGCTTTTGTGCTGCAAAGCAAAAGCAGATGTGTGTCTCCAGTGGTTTGAATCCATCAACAGCTCCACAGGTGAAAGACAAGAAGTCTCTTCCTGTTAAAATTGACAACCTTGGAAACCTGATAAACAGCATTGCCTTGCTGGCAGGATGTTTGAGTTAAAGGGATATTTCAAGATAAACATCTTGTATAATATGGGTATAAATTGGTATAATGTTATTATTGTTAGGTGTTGTCAAGTTGAATATGACCCACAGCAACCCTATGAATAGTAGATCTGAACCCTGCCCTATCTTGTGCCATCCTCACACTTCCTGACACATCAGAGCCCACTGTGGCAGGCACCATGCATGTCAAGCTACCTGGTCGAGGGTCTTCCTCTCCTTTGGCGACCAGCCCCTCCTGGCAACACACCCAAAGTAAATGTGAGGTGAAGCCTCATCATTCTTGCCTTCAAAGAGCTCTCTGGCTGCACCCTTCCTGCCACTGAGAACTGCTTAGAGGGTCAGCTGTGAGTCAGCCATGTTTGTTCTCTTGGCCGTCCATGGGATGTTCAGCAGGATATGGCAGGGTTCAAAGCTAGTGTCCATAGGGCCACTAGGATTTGCAGGCAGCTCAACAGCACATAACAACCACAACATTAGGGACCTCTGGAAGCTTCATGGTAAGACGCCGTACTGCTGGTACAAAAGCATATGGTTCAAGTCCACCAGCTGTTCTGCGGGAGAAGGACAGGCAGTCTCCTCTCACGGTATTTACTTCCTCCGAGAAGTGCTGGAGTGTCAGCTATGATTTGATTTTGACTTGACAGTACATAGCAGCAACAATATGTATATTATGTGTGTATGCATGTGTGTACTGCTATCAAGTTGATTCCAATGCATAAGCACTCTCCATCAGTTTCTGATGGTGTAATTCAATCTCTAAGCGAGACATCTCTCACATGTGAGGCAATTAGTACTTTGAAGCATTGACTTTTGTTATGTACTATACACTTAACACATAATTCACTATGCCACGAGAGCTCATGCTTCTATCTATCTATCTATCTATCTATCTATCTATCTATCATTGCAGACTCTACTTCATAGGGTTGCTATGAGTCGCCTGTGACTCGACAGCACTTAACAACAACAACAACAACATCTCTATCTATCTATCATCTATCTATCTATCTATCTATCTATCTATCTATCTATCTATCTATCTATCTATCTGTCTATCTATCGCCCTATCTACCTATTCATCTGAAACTCTGTCAAAGATTCTGTCCCAAATTCAAGGTAACTTCTCAGTAGGTCTTATTAGGCTCTTAAGGTTATAAAGATTTATGGGAAAAGACTGCCATATTTTTCTCCTATGGAATGGCCGGTGGATCGAACAGCTGACCCCTTACTTGGCAGACCAATATTTAACGTACTATGTAACCAGTGGGATTACACACACAAACACATATACTCACTTTACTCATTGCCATCAAGTCAGAACTGAATCATAGCTGGCCCTCCTCTGCGTTTCCAAGGCTATTAATCATAGGGGAGGAGACTGTCGACCTACTTCCTGAGGGGCCACTGGGGGTTCTGAAGTACCAAAGAGACATGGTCTTTATATTGGCAGGGCAATTTCCTCTGGACTGTGCCATCAGAGCTCCCCTCTAAATAGCTCTTACTTTATTTAACATGTACACCCTACTTTCTGGTTTCTACTCCCATTCTGTGCCCTGGTGGTACAAAGGTTAAGAGCAACAATGCAAATGGAAGGGTCATCAGTTTGAATCCACCAACAACTCCTTAGCAGTTACTATCTACTATCTAGTTTTCTACTCCTGTGAAGCACATAGCCTATAAAACTCTGTGGAGCAGCTCTGTCCTGTCTTGGAACATTATCATATGCTGGAATCGACAATGATCCACTTACTTCTATGTGGCAACCACCACTTAAGTCTTTTTTAGGCAAACATACTAAAAATTGTACATTGTAGGAATGGGAATAAAAGGAAACAGATTGCTTATTTCAACCCAATTTCAGTTACAATTTTTTTGTCAAGTTAGAAAGATATATCAAAAAGTCAACTTATGTAATCACACTACTATATAATAACACTACTATGTAATAACACTACTATAGTGTTAAGTCTAATAAATAAAGGCACATGTTTGCTTAAACCAAAGCATTTAATTAAAAAAATTCATCAGTATTAAGACACAAACTACAAAGCTATTACAAACTGAAGCTCTGTCTAATTCTCTTTATGCCAGCGAAACTCAATTTATGTGAGTCTAAGAATCCATTTAAAGTGTCAATTCCCTGACCCCACCTGCACAGCTATTGGAAGATCTGAGGAAAGATCTTGGAATTTTCACTTTAAACAAGCTTTCTACATGATCCAAATGCAGGTGGGTGGTTCATGATCTTCATATTGGGTCTTAAATGCAGATTCATGTTCATGGCCTCTGAGTTCCCGCAGCTGGATTCTGGAAGGGGCATCACAGATGAGGATGCCAACCTGGCTGTTGTCATATCTGATGCCTCAGGCCCTGATATTTTTCCTCTTCAGTTCTGGTTGTCGGAGCATCAGGCAAGAGAAGCAGCTGGAAAACTAGCCTCCCGTTTGACCCCAGAACCCTTGGATATGTCAATTTATCTCAAATCTCAGAGAATGCCATTTTCACAGTGTTGCTTGAAGTTGAGGAAGGAGGGGGCACAGTGCCCCAATATTCAATTGACACCAGCTTGACCCAGTAAAGTGTACTCTGCATTTTCAGGGAAACTATGTGATTGCTCGAGGGAATAAAAAGAATGTTCTAAAATTTTTCTCATTCCAGGAGACATGGAAGCAAAGATGGGGTTAATGGGACTTTGAAGGGGGCACCTAACCTTCTGAAAGGACATGACTTTACATATCAACACAAGAGTGAGATGTTTCCTTCTGACCTTCCTGCACTGTCACTGTAACTGAAGTCTTTTGTCCTTACCTATACAACTCAGTCTTTCTCTCAATTTCTTTCTGATTTTCTAGAGAGAAAAAATAGGCATAAGGGAGAAGCAGAATTTATTTACATGTTAAAGAAAGCGATGTTTGTGTTCTTTTAGGGTAGAGAGCTTCTCCTAAGGTCGTGCCCACCACCATCCCCCACGCCTGTAGAATCACATGGGGAGACTGAGAACTACATAAAAGATTCACTTAGCGTGCACCGATTCAATCTCTGCCGCTTGTCACCTCCCTATGGGAACCCAACAAAAACAACAGCCTTGATTGCATAACCTGCAATCATTTCCAATAAACACCCCAATCCAGGTCTTTAAAAGCCTGTTTAGATTTTACCTAAATAGGACAAGTATCAGAGCAAGCTTTAAAAAGTTGACAGAAAGAGTTTTGTATGAAAAAATTTTACTGGAATTTTATATTTCCCCCCCCTGCTAACTGTGAAACCACACTGACCATGGGGGTCACAACCAGGTTCATGGCCAAGGTCAGGCACTCTTGCTCCCTTGTAAAAGGAAATGGAAGTATTTCTTTGTTCATAGATCTCTTTCTTCTGAGTTCTTTCTTAGGAAGTTTTCTCTCCTGTTTTCTCATTTTGTAAACAAGGAGATTTGAGTTCACCAAGAGGTTGGTTGTCATCACTACCTTCTAATTCTTTGGTCTGTAACCTGTGTCTCCTCTTCTCTGCATTCCATCAAGGGATTGATTCCCTTACCATCTGAAATCCAATTACATTCAGCCCACGGGAAACATGAGTGGAGCAGGGAACTGGATGGTTGGAGAAGCCAGGGCATTTCCCTCTCTCTCTCTCCTTGTTTTGAGCAGCATCTCCAGCAGTGGTTTCTCTTCTTTGGTTCTTTGGTGACATCTTTTCCTCCACTCCTACTGCTGCTGGGCACCTCCTCTCTCTGTGGTTCCAGTTTCTGCCACCCTGACTCTATCTTGCCTTCTAATAAGCCCTTTCTTTCACACCTCTTAGCCAGGAGATAGTTGTTGTTGTTGTTGTTGTTATGTGCCGTCAAGTCGCTTGCGACTCATAGCGACCCTATGTGCAATGGCCCTAAACTCCGCTCTGTCCTGTGCCAATCGCACCGTCTCTGACACACCCATCCCAATTATCCCAGTCACTGAATCAATCCACCTCATAGAGGGCCTTCCTCTCCTGCGCTGTCCCTCCACCCTCCCAAGCATGATGTCCCTCTCCAAGGACCTGTCTCTCCTCACAACATGTCTGAAGTATGTTAGACGGAGCCTCAGAATCCTTGCCTTCAAGGAGACTTTTTAAAATGTGTCATGGGTTGAACTGTGGTTCTCGCAAAATGCACGCAAACCAAACCCACTATGGTTGAGTTGATTCTGGCTCATAGGGACCCTCCACCCAGTTTCCAAGGCTGCAGATCTTTAACAGGAGATTGTCCATTTCCCTCTCTTAGAGCAGGTGGTAGATTCAAATGGACAAGTTTTTATTAGCACTCAATACATCATGTACTAGGACATATTACAGCATTACAAATAATAACGCTATAATGTGGAAGCTTTGTAATGAGCCCCCCACTGATCATAAACCAAATAGCTATTAAAGGATTAAGGGTGGAATGCAACACCTCTTACTGTTGCAAACCTTTATAGATTTCCTGGAAGAAATGGAGCAAAAAGAGACAAACACACACACAGAAGACAATGAAAGATTACAGCAAGAAAGACGTACAACACAAAAGACAATACAATACTGCATCCCCGAGGGTCTGCGTCGCTTTAATTTTTTATAGGGGTATTTGCTATGATCTCATTTCTCATTTTTCATGGAATCATAAAAGATGGGTACAAAAACAATCAATCAAGGGAGGGTACACAATGTGTTCCCTATGATGGATGCTGTTTTTCACACAAAAAGAATTAGGGGACCGAGATGACCAAGATGTTTTCTTAACAGGAAGGAAGAGATACCAGCTTGTGCTTGCATGCAAGACCCCAAGTTCCCATCCGGTGTGCAGGAGAGAGGACAAAGGTTTCTCTTTAATTATTAAACTAGAAAGCCACACACATGAGGGCCAGACTTTCAGTAATGGCATCCAGTCCTCCTCACCTTACTTACATCACAGCCCCAATCCAATGTAAGGAAAGTTCTCCCTAGTCTAGGGCCTGTAGCACTTTCTACCTCTCAAGAGATAAAAAGGGAGAAAAGTGAGCTAAGATAGGGGAATCTCAGTATCACTAAGAAAGAATCACCTGGAGTGGAGTGTGTACATTTAGACCCAGGTTTCTGCATTAGGAAACTCCTTGACACTAGGGAAGACACATGGAGGTTTCCAAGAAATGATGAGTCTACACATGCCAAAGGAAACATAGGCCTTCCTCCAGAACTAGCTCAGGGAGAGGACTTTCCTTAAAGCTGGCACCCTAAATTGGTACCTCATTTACTTGTGGTAATTAGCAGCATTAAATAACTAAGGCAAAAAGTCAGGGAGTAAATCGTTTAGGCATTGCGGGCTGAGAGATATCATTGAGGATGTTTTGTTCAATGATTTGAACTGTCATCATTAAAAATAGAAGAACTACCCTTCGCTCCTGGACCATAGGAAAGCTTATAGGAGAAGGGTTATGTAGCAGGATGTGGACTTAGTTTGCGATCCCTGCTCTAGTGTTAGGTGGTGGCTGCAGCTTATGGATGCTTGAAGTTTAGGGAGATAGTTGCTAATCTCTGGATAGTCCTTTGGTCCCCTTTCCAATCATCTAAACTCTACTAGTTCCTTACGTTCTTGCATGCTTTTAAATTGATTCTGATTCAGAAAAACTGCTCTATAGGATTTCAAAGGCTGTAATCTTTATGGATGAAGATCACTGGATCCACGTGGGTTTGAACACCTCATATCGGTTAGCAGCTGAGCACTTAATCATTGGGCTACCAAGGCTTCTAGTTCTCTGCGTGAACTTTACTAGCTTTTTTCATTTTTATTATAATTGAACCACTTGGCATGAACTTCTTTCTCCTACCTGCACCCTAACTTGTGTGGCATTGACGTATTCAAATCCTTATTCCATCAAGGGGAGCTGTTATTCACTTCATAAATTTTTCATTGCTTTCTAGTCTTCAGCAATGTATTCACAAGTATGTCTCCATGGGATTGTGTAGATACATCATTCACGTTAAGTCCACTGGATGCCTGCTTGTGTTTTTACTCTCCTGCCAAGGCTTTCAGGCAGCACTGAAGAACTGGTAGTCTCCAGGGGAGCCCACAAACAGTCCTGAGGAATAAGAAACCTCAAATATTGAAGTTGGTTCCTATACTTACCATCACTATTCAACAACACTAGGAAAAAACACAAAAAGTCTGCCTTCCATAGTGGTTGCACCATTTTACACTGTATTGCACAAAATGGGTGACCCTGAAGGAAATATGTTGAGTGAAGTATCTCAGTCACAGAGGGACAAGTGCAGCATAATGCCACTGTTGTAAAATGGAACTGACATCAAGGATGGGAGGAGACTGAGAAAAGAGGGGATAAAAAAAATGTACACTGCATTGAGGGAGAGAACTGTTTAAAAGGGATATATGACTAGGTATTATTATCATGACAGGAGTCCAGAATGAAGGCTGCATAGTGGAGTCAACTTGGGGGGAGGGACTGTATAGCAATGAAATATTTTTTCTTAATGCTCCCTTGAGTCAAGGATTCTGAAGCTTTGTCTGACACACTTTGGACATGTTGCAAGGAGGGACTGGTCATTGGAGAGGGATATCATGTTTGGGAGAGTGGAGGGACGGCACAGGAAAGGAAGACCCTCGATGAGATGGATTGATTCTGTTAGTGGAGTGGTGGGAATGAGTGTGTTTGAGACAGTGAGGTTGGCACAGGATAGAATGGTATTTAGGGCTCTTGTACAGAGGGTCGCTATGAGTTACAAATGACTTGATGGCACATAACAACAACAACAACAATTTTTTCCAAAGAGAAGAGTGAATTGAGGGGAGAGGTGGGCAGGGAGAAAAGTGCAAACAATGAATGGATTGAATCTCTGTAAACATTTATTAAAATTGGTAATAACTTTTAAAAAAGTCTGCCAAAGCAGAGTCAGCTTGAAGATATAGGTTTCTAAAACAGGTATGATGTGAGTAACCTGACAACTACGACATGCCACAGTATTAAGTCTTCACCCCTTCTTCTTCATCCCCTAGTCAAAGTCATCATATTTTCACTTTTATCATTGCCCCTCCTCCTCACTGGCCTCCCTGAGTTCATTCCTGCTCCACGCTCTTTTATCTACCTATTTTTACAGCAACAGAATTTAAACAAACAAGCAAGCATGCATTGCATTATTCTTCTGCTCCAAATTCTAGTGACTTCCCATTTCAATTAAATGTTCAATTAAATGTTCAATTAAAAATTTCTACTCTCGCCCACAGGATCTACAAAATCTATCTTCTGCCTGTTTCTTTAACTTTGTCTTTTTTTTTGCTCTCTTTCTTCTCCATTCCAGTTTAGCAGGATTGGTTTATTTTCTGGTCCTCAGGCTTTTGCATCATTCTCTATCCTCTCTCCTAGGAATTTACTCATGATATTTTTCAATAACTTACTTTCTGTTGGATCACCTTTTTTTTTTTTTGTCCTGGGAACTAATACAGATCTCTTCCAGTTGGTTGACCACGTCTTTGAAATGTCTTGGCATAGGCTAGTGAGTACGTGCTGGGCTGTGCTTGGTGCCTGAAACACCTCAATTGATATTCCATCAGTTTCTTGGGCCTTGGTTTTTTTTTTTTTTTTTTGCTAATGTCTCTAGTTTTTTTTTGCTAATGTCTCTAGTGAAGCTTGATTTTTTTTTTTCCTTTATTACCACTGGTTCTTGATCATGGGCACCTTCCTGAGATGATTCAAGGTTTACTAATTTTTTTTGGTATCATGACTCTCTGTGTCCTTTCCTTTATTTTTTTTTTTTAGTGCTTCCTGCATCATACACGATTTCCCCCTTAGAATCCTTCTGTATTGCAATGGTGTACCAATCTACTTTTGTGAAAATTAGAGTTTTAGAAACTATGTAGGGTAGTTTTACTCTGTCCCCTAAGGACACAATAAGTTGTAATCAACTCAACAGCAATGATAATCTTTATGAAAGCAGACTGATGCATGTTGTTGTTGTTATTGTTGTTGTTGTGTGCCATAGAGTCACCTGAGACTCATAGAGCCCCTATGTACAGCTCTGAAGCCTCCCTGTCCTGAGCCTATCTCACTGACTCCAACACACCTACCTCCATTGCCCTAGTCGCTGTATCAATCAATCTCATCTGGGGTATTCCTCTCATGTACTGTCCCTCTATCCTTACGAGCATGATATCCTTCTCCAAGTATTGGTTCATCTTTTCCACATGCCCAAAGTATGTGAGACAGATCTTCAAAATCCTAGCCTCCAAGGAGAAACTTGGTTTCACCTTCTCAAAGACAGGTCTGTTAATTTTCTTGGCAGTCCATGCTATGTTCAAGACTCTTCTCCACCACCACAACTCAAAGTCATCAATTTTTCTTCTGTCATCCTTAGTCATTGTCCAGCGATCTGAGGAAAAGCAAGTAATTGCAAAGATAATGGCCTGGATCAAGTGCACCTTAGTCTGACTTCTTCTGTCTTAGAATGACATTGTTGCTTCTCAGTACTTTGGAAAGGTCCTGGACAGCAGATTTATTTAATGCAATTTGTCTTTTTATTTCTTGACTGCTGGAGACTGATGAATAGTTTTCCTAAAGTGGGCTTAAAAAGCTCACCTGTATGTTAGCAGAGTACTTAACCACTGTCCACCAAGTGGAAACAAACCAATGTGGAGTCGATTCTTAATCACTCATCATGATCCTGTAGGACAGAGAAGAACTGCTCATCAGTCCAAGGCTGTAAATCCTTATGATTGGAATTGACAATTGACACTGCAGTTATCCGTCAATTGCCTAAGGACTGCACCACTAGGGAATCTTTTACTATACTACATGAACCCTTAAAGTATATCTATATCTCTCTATCTCTATATCTTTGTTATATATATATATATATGGAAGAAAGATAGCTAGTATCCTCTCATTCTTATTTATAGTTTTAGAAACACAATGGAAAAATCCCTATGAATTTTGAGATTTTGATTGCTTGATAAAAAATAAATGTATTACTATATATATGCACATAAACATATATTTGTTGTTTACTTCTTCATTGGCTTCCATCCCCACATGATTGTAAATTTTAGGTGGGGAGAGGCATTTTTACTTCACAACCTATACCAAATGTCTACAGTTAGGGTCCTAAACATTGTACTTGCTCAATGAGCATTTACTCGGAGAATGAATGCATGATGCAACATAAGATCATTCACAGACCTGGGAACGAGGATTGAAATGTCTCCTTTGTTGTATTAGGGGGACTGTGGTGGCTAATGGTAAGGAATTGGGCTGCCAATGCAAAGGTACATGGTTCGAATACACCAGCTGTTCTATGGGAGAAAGATGGATTGTTTCCTCTTGTGTTACTAATTGCCTCTTGCCTCTGAAAAGCCACTGGAAGGCCAGCAATGGGTTGGTTTTGACTTGATGGCACTCAACAGCAATGACAGCTTATTGTATTAGATGTTATGCTTTCATTGACCCTTGCTCCCTGGGTGTACTTTTATGTACACACGCCTGTCTACCTAATGCAAAAACTTCTGTTTACATAAAGCACTTGGGAGTTAATAATATTCCCAAGAGCAGCCTTTGATTAGAAATTGGAGGATAATACCTCTCACCTTCATCATCTCTCTGAAGCAGTAATTTTCAGGTTAGTGCTCCATCATTTCCTAGAAGTGTCAGTTGCCCCAATCACTCCTGGTGGCAATGTGCCTGTTAGTCCACATGTTCCTGACTTTCTGTCCTTCACTGTCTCAGTTTCTCTCTCCTTCCTTCCTTCCTTCCTTCCTTCCTTCCTTCCTTCCTTCCTTCCTTCCTTCCTTGTGCCACAAGTAAATGACTTGTATTCCAATGCTTTCTCAGGCTGTATTCTGGGAGAGCCCAAGCTAAGACATCCTTTCTATCTCATTCTTAACCACCGTTATCCTTTTGGGTAAGTGTTGCAATGAAAGCAGTTCAAGTTCCAATCTAGCAATTATGCTGAAGTAGACTAGTGTACCCATTTATTAGTTTTCTATTTAAGTTTTTCTATGGAGCTCTGGTGGTCTAATGGGTAAAGAGTTGCACTGCCACATCAAAGATACATAGTTCGAATCCACAGCCTTTGGGCCAGAAACACAACTTCCTATGGACTTTATGCACAATAGCTTCCTGCAACTACAGATTAACACTGTCACTCTTGTATAACTAAGACATTGAGACTTGGGAAGCTTTTTTCTTTACTTATCCTATAGGTGGTGGAACTTGGATTTAAAGGGAGATGTTTGGATGGAGATTTGATCACTGCTCATAGACCCCTCCCCCACTTGGTCTCATTGTATACAAAATGTATTTTAAAGCTAACATTGAAATGTGACACCATACTCTTTAAGTTTTTGAAATAAACATATACTCAAAGGCAGTTGCAAATGTAGCATTTTCCTGAGTTAAAAAGATATGTAAACAAAATAAAACTGCAATCCTTAACAATAGAAATATTTTTCCAAATTAGCCCTTTTTGCCAAAAATTACAAAAATGTTGATCATTTCTTCTCTAGAGTATAGATATTAAAGAAAAGTCTTTTCACTCCCACAGAGAGAGTATTATTAAAAAGTGGCAAAATTTATTGTAGAAAATCCAAAATGTCTGAATTTTGTAAGGGTAGTAAACAAAAATATTTTATTCTACCTTAAGCTTACTTCTAGAAAGGAATAAATTCATGTTCTGATCCACTGGCCATGGCATAATTTCTAGAAATGTAATCTAATGTTGTTTGGGTACCCTTTGAGAAAGATGCATTCTTCACCACCAACTGTGGAGATTACATCTAGGATGGTCCAATCTAACACAGTTTGCGTCTCAGAGGAAATTCATTCTGGAGGCTCTATGAAGCACCTCTAGAATCGGAGTGATTATTCATTTTTGCCAACATGACTCTAAGATGTAGATGGGGGAAAAACTGACTGTGATTTCAAACATGAGCCATAAACTGAAATACACAGGGTGGATGTTCTGAACTGACTTTCAGCCAAGCTACTAACTAGCCACATGTTGTGAGGTGCAACCAATTCTCCCTGGACCTTCACAACCCTATGTACAGCAGAGCAAAACTTGGCCAGCTCTTGTGCCCTCTTTGCAGTCTCTGCCATGCCTAAGCCAATAGTGAAACTACTATGGCAATTAATCTTATTAAGAATCTACCTCTCCCCCCCACCCCACTAATCCTTTTCTGAGTATGACATTGATTTCCAGGTCATTTTTTTTTTTTTCACATGAACATCTTTAAATATCATGAGTAGAAATAAAGCTTTATCTTATCTATCATCTTTTAAAAAGATAATTCTCTTTGGCCATGACTCTATCTTAAATAGGGGTTTCCCCAAAGCAGATACTATAACTAAGAACTGTTTCAATCTTTTGAGGATTCATCCCTGGAAACAATGTCCCTTCAGCAAGTTCTCAGAGGCAATTAATCTGATGGGAGAAGACTGTCCATCCTTCCGCAAAGCAACTGGTGGATTTGAAAAGCATGCCTTTGGGATTGCATTAGGCTGCCACAGCTACCTAGTTATTTCCTTAGATTTATTAATCAAGGAGAGGCTTGTTAATTGTTTAGAGCAATTCTAATCTCATGTAAAAGAATTCTTGCAATTGACACAATCTTTTTGATCCTGAATGAGTCTCAACACAGGGGAGGGGCATAATAATTTATCTTTAATTATGAATCTTCTTTGAGTCTCTATGCTCAGTTGTTCTCAGATTAAAGAGTTGTACTCACTGGAAATCCTTGTGATTGAGTTATCTGTACAAAGGAAGCAAATGTATCACCACATTATCAAATGAGGCAGTTACTTTAAAAAATGAAGACTTGAATACCCTCTCTAGAGGAGGGTCTTTAACAAACTTGATCTGTCTTGAAACATAATCTCACGCAGGCCTGAAGTGGGATGGTTGGAGCCATTACATATTTATATTTTATTTGTTTGAGGGAAAGAACATCTAAATCTCTTTTCAAGGCTCCAACAGTCTGGCATGCTTTCTCTCCCACTAAAACAGCTCAAGGAAGTTCTTCATAACTATCACTGATTATATCCAATGGCATCTTCCTAGTTTTTACTCCTGTATTTCTTTGAATAGAAATAGAATAGATAGAAGGAGAATTGATGCCTTTGAGCTGTGATGCTAGAGAAGAGTATTGAATGTACCATGGACTGCCCAGAAAATAAACAGATTCATCCTAGAGAGGGTTAAACCAGGTTACTCCTTGGAGGCAAGGATTCTGGGGCTTCGTCTGACATACTTTGGACATGTTATAAGGTCCTTGGAGAGGGACATCATGCTTGGTAGGGTAGAGGGACAGCGCAGGAGGGGAAGACCCTCTATGAGGTGGATTGATTCAGTGACTGGGGTAGTTGGGATGGGTGTGTCAGAGGCAATGCGATTGGCATAAGATAGAGCAGGGTTTAGAGCTGTAGTACATAGGGTCGCTATGAGTCACAAACAACTCGATGGCACATAACAACAACAACAACAACAACAACAACTTTTCTTAGAAAAAAAGGACTGCTGAGTGGCCGTCTGTAATTGAAGAATGGATTTCCCAGATTTCACAGTTTTCTTACCTTTTCACAAAAAGGGAAAAGTTTAAAACCTCTCATCTGACGCTTTAGTACCCCTTCAGTTGCTACTCTTCTTCCATTCTTGTAAATGTGAACATTACCCAAAATTTAGTGATCTGTTCTCACCTCTCATCTATCCTTGTGATGTCTGTTTCATCTATGAAGTTTCTCAGAGCTCCGTTTTCTGATTCCACCTCTCTTCTTCTCATGTAAGTCTTATTTCAAACCTTATGAGAAAATTTCCCTGGCAACATTTTGCTACTTGTAAAGCCTTGAAAATGTGCATGATCAAATTCAAATTTACTCTCCACTTCAGAATGATTTTTGTTATTATTCATTCTCTCTCTCTCCCCTCCCTCCTTCTCTCCCTCCCTCCCTCCCTCTCTTTTCCTCCTTCCCTCCCTCTCTCTCTCACCTTGAACTCTTTCTCCATATCCAATCACATGGGATTCAAGCAAGACTTTCTACAGTCAGGTCAAATCTACTTTTCCAAGTTATTTTTTTGCATTCTCTCCATCTAGTCATCAAGCTTTAAATCAATTGGACATGGCTTTATTCCTGTTTTTATTGCAATAGACTAGATACAATTAAAATGTTGGGTTGGCTTTTCAGTATTGTATTTGCAAAATTTCCTTTAGGTCAATCTTTAGAATCTCTCTCTTTCTCTTGCTCTCTCTTTAGCACATTTTTAGGTGGCATTATTTTCTCAACTGTTCCTCCATTCATCACATTCTATCTTTATGCCTTCTATTTTCTTCCATATTTGACTTTTAAAATTCAATCTTTCAAAATGAACTTTTAAAGTATGACTTACTTGATAAAAGATTTTTTCCTCTAGGATTCTGTCCTCTCTATTCTCAACATTTTCAATCCCTTATGCAACAAGCATCATGTACAGTTGAAAAGTGTTAGCTGACTTTCCTCACGTAGACATTCTTCCTCCAAATACATTCTTTAGAGTGAGAAACTCTATCTCACACTTCACAGTATAAAGGAGGTGCTAAAAATAGTGGAATCCAGGATTCTGCTTATCAAATAAGCCCCACACAAATTTAGCACTTTGCAGTCAATGGGGCAAAATGTAAGTAATACTAGTTCATTTTAATCACAAATCAAAAGGAAGGTCAAGGGACAAGTATTTTATTCCCAAAGTAAAAGGATAGATTGCTGAATGTAGATTCCTTTTGATACAAATATGAGTTAGGAGTACTTGTATGTATTCCTAAAAGTTACACACATTGTTATATTTATTAATAGCAGAAATAGAAATATTTCTTAAGTTATCTAGGGGGCTCTGGTGAACTAGAGGTAAGAAAGTGCATTGCACTCCCAAAGGCATGTGGTTCAAATTGACCAGCTGCTCTGTCGGAGAAGGATATGCCATCTACTCCTGTAGATTTTAAAACCCCATAGTGTCAGTGATGGGTCAATTCTGACTTAATCAGACACAACAGCAACGTTCCCTTACAAACTGACACTATTCCACATTGTGAAATATCTGTCCAACAACTAGTTAAATAGCCTCCTTTGATCTGCCATTTCCAAACAAATTGCTTTGTTCAAATAACTTGGCAGTACTCTTTATTGTTTTATTTCTCTTTTTGCAATAAAAGGAGTTGTTAGAAGCTGCTGAACACTTATTTTATTTCTAAGATTATGATCAAATCACTGGCATTGACTTGTGAGGTTTTAGGGGAAAATAACTTTTTAATGATTTACATTATCAGCATCCTGTTAACCCAATTTCTTTTGAAAGAAATGTCTTCAAAATAACCTATATAAATTATAGATGTGGTAGGTTATTATTCAGATCTTTCCCCAAGAGGATAATGGTACAACGTTTTAAAGTATCTGAATGTAAATTGAAATTGCATCTCTAAAATGCATATCATCAGTAAAATGGAGTCACTCTGGAATGGTATAGATATCTTTTACAGGGACTTTTTTCCCCTTCTATTTTTTTTTTGTTCATTATTATTTCTTTTAATGAAAATTTACAGAGATTTTTGAGTTTCATTAATTTATTGTTGCACTTTTCTCCCTGCCCACCCTCTGCTCCAGTTTGCTCTTCTCTTTGAAAAAGAAAATTCTTTCATTGTTATGTAATCCATCACCCCAAGTTCACTCCACTTTGCAGCCTTCATTCTGGACTCATGTCATGACAATAATACCTAATCATATATACCTTTTTAACAGGTTTCAATGCAGTATACATAATTTATCCCATCTTTCTCAGTCTCCCCCAGAACCTTTATGTCAGTCCCATTTTATAACAGTGGCACTATGCAGTATTTGTCCTTTTGTGAGTGAGATATTTCACTCAATATAATGTCCTTCAGGGTCATCCATTTTGAATAAATTTCCTGAATTCCTTGTTTTTCAATGCAGCATAGTATTCCATTGTGAGAATAAACCAGAGCTTCTCTATCCATTCGTTTGTTGATGAGCACTTAGGTTGTTTCCAACTCCTTGCTACTGTGAACAAAGTCATGATAAACATGGGTGTGTTACAGGGACTTTTATGGAACAAAAGGAGATAGGCTAATCTTGATTTCTCCAGAGTAGGCTCTAGATAGATAGATAGATAGAACAGACAATAGAAGAAGTGTGATAAAGCTTTCCTCTGAAAAAGCAGTTTTTAAATTTCTCCCAGGAAGCCTAGAATTTTGAAAGACTGACCTATGACACACTTGCTTCTGTCTTGGTGGGAAGTCATTCCAGAAGACAAGCTAGACCTTATTCGCTTCAAGAGTCAGCTTATTAAGCATCTCAACCCTGTAGACCAACCACTGGCAGTTACACAGTATCCTAGCATTGGCTGGCCCCTCTCTTTTAGAAGCTGAGGAGTTTATCCAGAACTTTCAGAAATGACACCCTCAATCCCCATTTCCAGCAACAAAGGAAACACTTACTATTGATTTAATAGAGATTCTAGGCCCAAAATTTTTCAACTTTGCAATCATTATTTAAGCAAGTATCTATGCAAACAGGTGTATTTCCAACTTTTGTCAGTTCTGCTTCTAAGATCTTTCAGTACACTTATCTGTATGCATTTTGCTATCAATATCACTACCTGAGATTTCCTGCAAATGGGACAATTTTACCCTGATATAGTTACTAGATCAAAGTATTAGAGAAGTGCTTCCTAAGGGGCCTTGATGACACAGTGGTTAAACATTCCCCTGCAAACCTAATGGTTGGCAGTTTGAACCCACCCAGAACTCCATCAGAGAAAGAATCATGGTGTACAAATTCTTGGAAATGTTGAGTGTAAAGGCAAGTTCTGTGGTCAAGCAGATTTTGAGAAAACTGTCCCTTTTGGTAATTCAAAATAAGTATTAGAAAAGTTGCTAAGAAACATTTCCTGAACTTGGCCTTCTCACCTATCTTTTTCCCTAGTAACGCTGATTAAAGTTTCATGGGATATATTTTGGAAAATACTACATTTGTTGTTGTTGTTGTTTTTAAGGAAATCAAGAAGTAAAACAAAACCTCAAACTGCCTTCAAGTCAGAAGCCGCTCATAGCTGACTCTCCAGTGGATTTTCATAAGCTGTATATTGCAGAGCAGGAAATTGTCAATCTTTCTCCTTTAAAGCATCTTTAAAGCAACTGGTGGATTTAAACCACCTACCTTTAGGTTGGCAGTGCAATCTCTACTTTTCTCTACAAATGCACATCTAGTATAAGGTCTAGAACAAAGAAAATACTTACATTTTATGGTATACTAAATTGTAATGAACAAGAGAGTCATATTAATAAGATGCCAGAACATTATAGTAATAGTTATTTTTTTAAAATCACAACAATTCTTTGGCACCAAGTATTTGTAAGTGTTACAGAAATAAACTATTTAAACATCAAATTTAATTAATCCATTTGAGGTATGTGGCTCATAATCCTGTTATTCTTGGGAAAAATCCTGGTAGGCAATGAGCCAGCATTTTATAGACCAAATATGGGCCCAGGTAAGGCTCTATCTATGCTACTGAATTCATAAAGAGGGTAAAATTGAACTTGTCAAGCAATTTAAATGCAGCAATACAGAGTGTGAGCTGTGAGTTCAAACAGGCAGGCTCAAGGGAGCTCTGGTGGCCTAGTGGCAAAAAATTGCATTGTAATCTCAGAGGCGTGCAGTTCATATCCACCAGATGCTTTGCTAGAGAAGGAGGGGTAATCTCCTCCTATATCAGTCAGATCCAATTTGAAGGAACACACACACACACACACACACACACACACACACACCGACACACACACACAAACACACATAAATAAAATAAAAAGTTAAAAACAAACAAACACCAAAAAAACCCCAAAAAACCCAACCCACCAAAACCAAACAGACAGGTTCAAATGCTGACTTTGCTTTTTTGCTGACTGAGAGGAGGTAGAAGATGTAGCTGTGCCTCACTTTCCTCATTTGTAAAACAATGATGTGAACAGTCCTCAAGCCACAGGGCTGGTGTGGTGACTTCGTAAGAGAAAACATTTAACAGCTAAGCATAACATCTACCACACAACAAAAATCTTATAAATTATTGGTATTAAACACATCACCCTAGATTGAATTGCCAATGTGAAATCAGAGAGGGTATAATTTTACAGAGACTTTAAGGGACCTTAAGATTGGGAATGTGCATGAGGAACAAAGATTTAGGTAAATGAAGTCTCTGTATTGATAGCTCCCAATACTGGGCCATTCATAGCATTTTTTTTTAAGGGATCATTTTCCTTTGAAGGTTCAGTTCACACATCTTGCTGGTTTGGGGTGATGGGTAGGTTTCCTACTTGTTTGGACCCTAGCTGATGAGCTGAAATGGAATCTTCCTGTTTATCTGAGCCCTGTCTAGTTTAGAGACACCACAGAAGGAAGAAATTCTTGTCTCTGTGAGCTGGACAGGAGGGAGGCACCACTCTTACCTGAACGGGTAGGCGAATGCTACGTCAATGCTGAGGTTACTTTCCGTCTTGTTGACGCAGTCCACACTCAGCCGCAGGCCTCCGGAATAGCCACCGCATGTTGCAAATGCGAAGATGGCAAAAAGCTGTGGAGAACAAAGGAACAAAAGAAAAGGCCACTATTAGGATGACGTTGACTTAATGAGACATGCCAATAGGAGCCTGGTATGTAGACTGCAGGAGCACCTTCCTTGGTCCGGGCTGGAGGATGGATGAAAGCTCCAGTGATGATGGGGTCAGGAGAGGACATTCAAAAGAAGAGTTGGACAAGTCACAGAAATATTTCTCGGAAAAAATTAAAAATAAGGAGAAAATAATTTTTTTTTACAGGGTAAAAAGAAGCTGTCATGCCTTAGAACATAGATATGAAGCCACAGTTAAAGGTTTTGAAGACCATGAACCATACGCTTAACAGGGTGTCTCTGATCAAGTTGGAAATATTTGGGTATCTCCTTACTTTTTTCTTTTGTTTACTTTTATTTTCTGCAATAAAGATGCCTTGTCTGAGAATAATACGAGAATTCTAGGGTGAAAAGAGTTGAGACTGTGTGTGTGTGTGTGTGTGTGTGTGTGTGTGTAGCTAAAAGTTGCTGTTGTTGAGCCTAAAATCTGCCAGCCTCAAACTCCCATTAGTGGTTACATGTCTATGTTGGCTGTTATTTTGAAACAAATATTAAAAGACTCAAATTGCTTCCAGGCACTATCATAGCCTCCTTTGGAGTAGAACATGGAGCTGTGAAGAAGCAGGCCTTGAAATTAGGAAAAGGGACTCATAAAGAACTTCGAGAAGGGGGATATGTCAGGGAAGGCAGGAATGGCCTGAGATGAGAAGTTAACAAATGCTAAACCTTGTCCGTTCAGCATATGGTATGTTCAAAAGGATGTTCGAAACACTGCCAAAGAAAGTCAACCAAGTGCACTTAACAATCACACATGCTGCAACACCCCTGCTAACTTCATTTTAATTTTAGAATTCAGTTTCCTGGGAGGAACACTGGTTCAGGAGCACTGGTTCACTTTACATAGTGAGAGGAGTCATTGCACAGGGGCTCAGTCCACGGGGATTCTGAGTGGCCTTGCAAGTGACCACTCTTGCTAGTCTCACTCTTTGTAACTCAAGGCAGGAAGTTGCTGTGGGTGTCACCAAGGCAGTACAAAAGAAGACTGGCCAGATGACCCAGTCTGTCCAGAAAGGCTAAAAGGCTAAGTGAGTGTTATTTATAATATGCCCTGCCAGCCAGTCTTAATGAGTAATGGGAGAGCTGTAGCTTTCAATTGGCCACATAAATTTAACAGGAAAAGACTAGTGAAACCTTCAGTGGAAAGGATGATTTGTGTGAGTAGATATGGTCAGAGTAACATATTTCAATGTGTGTTAGTGTATGTGAAACATACAGAATCGACTAAGGGCCAAAGATTACTTAATAAAGGTAAATGAATCAATAGTATTACTGTAAACAGATGTGCATGTGTTTCTTGGTAGGATGTTCCAGCCCACTTAACACCAGCTGTGAGTACAGTCACCAGCCACAGTTAGCCAGCATTCAACCAGTTCAGGCAAATCGATCTGTTGATTTTCTTTTCTAACTGATGTGACTTGAAGAGGCATTTAAGAGCTATTCCACCCCACCTAAAAAAGACAATGTTTGTAGTCGAATCAACGTGGACTCATGGAGACTCTGTATGTAGACTAGCAGAACTGTGCTCCACCAGGTTTTCAAGTCAACATTTTCAGAGGTAATTGCCAAGCCTTTCTTCTGTGGCACCTTTGGGTTGATGTGATCATTCAATCATTCAGTTTGCACCACCCAGGGGCTCCCTGATCCACTTAACAGAGGGGATAAAGAGTCTATCTCTAGGACACAGATTTGTGTACGTCTCTATTTCTGATCAAAATGCTCTTAATATTGGTAGTAATGGAGTCGGGGAAATTACATGTGCTCGATCTTTAGATTTCATTATTTAATATTGGATGTTTCCGTTCCTTGTGCCAGGTCCAATAACTTTGTAGTAAGGCTTCTTTCAGAAGAAAGAACGGTGTCATGAAGACCCAAGCCCTGCACTATGGTGCAGGTGGTGACGTTCCTTTCCTTCTCCAAGAGTCCTCATTTGTAAAACAGGTATATTCATTATACCTCCTCCCCCTGTGTGGTTAAGAATGAAATGAGATGAAGTGTGTATTTACACACTCCCTCCACCCAGTATATGTTAATGTGGTATCTCCTCCACCCAGTTTATGTTGAGGATACGTGTTATCTCCCTCTGTGCATCCCTCTGGTCCTACCTGCAATCAGTGCTTGTGCAGACAAAATCACGGAGAAGTTTTTCCACTGTGGCCACTTCAGTACCTGCTGTGGGCTAAATATTGTGACTAACATCTGTGGTATTTTCTCGGGACAGCAATGTTGTGAGGTGTGTGCTTATAGGAAGCTTGATATTTCTATTTTAAAGACACTGTAGAATTACATTGTTGCCATTAGTTCCCATCATGTCACCACTCCCTCCTCAACTCCTGGTGACATCCACAGACAATAAAATGAAGCACTGCCTAGCTCTGTGCCAAACCAGTAATTGGTTGCAGATCGGACCATAGCGGTGCATAACCTTTCCATTGAATGATTTTTGGGAGTAGATTGCCAGGTCTTTATTCCTCGTCCATTTAAATTTGGAAGCTCTTCTAGAACCTTTCTACAACAAAGCAACACTCGCACTTCCACAGACAGACAAGGGATAGCAGCACATGTTGTTGTTGTTGTTGATTACCTTCAGTCAAGCATGATTCATAGTGACCCTATGAACAAAAGGCCTGAAGCCCCTCTACAACTAATGGCATTTCTCAAAGTTTGTAAGAGTTTCTGGAGGCATGTTATTTATGAAGTGGATGCCAATCCATCATGTATTCAAATAGCTGCATTGGTAAAACTACTCGGGGACCTTAGACTACGGAGAGCAGGCGTTCAAAAGCATAAAAACAAATCTCGTTAATTTTAATGCCTGATAGCCATAAAGAACTACTCTGAGCTTTTTTCTTGTATAAAACTGCTTTGCATGCAGTAAACTATTATTAATACCATCATGTAATGAATTTAATATTGAATGATCATTATGTGGTGAAATAGTTCAAAATGTTAGCCACATGAAAAGCCTCCGCTGAGCTCTGAAAACATAGTGCATTGTTCTAGAGTTCAATATAATACTTGTGGACTTTCTAGTTAAGTCGCTCCCTTCCCTACAATCTAAATCCTCATTGATTAAAAGGAAACCATACTGTGTGACAGAGATGAAACTCATATGGGTTCAGTGAGGATTAAACAGATAATATCTTCACACTAAATGAGGTGGATCCTGCTGAGTGAGTAACTTGCCACAGGGATGGATGATTCCAGAGTTGGAGAAGTGAATTCAGCTCCTCCAGGGATGACCAGCCAGGAGCCTGGCCCTGTAATTACATCAAGACACAGCAGGATGGGCACTGGAGGCTCTTGGGGATGTGAGACTCTCTGTGTGTAACAGAGAAATGTAGTTATTACAGTTATGTACCATCAAGTCAGAACCAGTCCATAGCTGACCCTCCAGCAGGTTTTCAGAGGCAATAAATTACATGAGTCATTACCCATCTTTCTCCCGTAGAGCAGCTGGTGGATTTGAACTGTGCACATTTTGGTTGGCAGCACAATTCCTTACCACTAAGCTACCAGGAAGCTCTGGTGGCCTAATGGCAGGAAGCTGTGCCATAATCCTGGAGACACATGGTTCAAAGCTACCAGATGCTCCATGGAAGAAGAATGGGCACTCTCCTCCTGTGCAATTAACTGCCTCTGAAAACCTGCTAGAGGGTCAGCTAGGGGTTACTTCCAACTCTTTGGTACACAACAGCAAGTTACCAGAGCTCCCTAGGAAATGTAGAGTGGGGAAAAACTGAAAATTCTCCCACCCATTCCCACGCCAGGACACCAAGCACCTGAACCACCCTTTATCCTGTTCTCCAGATTCTCTGAATTAGCTTTCTTTTATTAGCTCTAGAACGTCCGGAAGAACCATTTTGGGCAACATGGAAGGAAGGATTTGACAGGCAAATCATACAGTTTGTTTTGTTAAGAAACACACCTCTGGTGCCTTAGCAACCTGAGACTCTCAAGGTTTCTTCTGAGTGCCTCTCAGACATACCCTGGGAAGCTCGCCAGCAAGGCAGGGTGAGTGCTTTGTTCTCTCCTATTCTTTCTTCCCCTGCCTTTAATGGGGTGGAGAACTCAGGTCAGACAATTCAGAGACAGAGCTTTCTGTGGCTTAAATAACCAATGTGCTGAGAGGCTGCTGGTATTAGTAACAAGCAGCTTGTATTTCTTCTAGATGCTCAGCCCTGGGAAACTTAAGTTGGTGCCTAAGACAGATAACATTCTCTCTTAGAAAGAAAGACAGGATAACGTAGTGCTTTGTAGCTGGGATGAATCTAGACAGGCTAAGGCAACAGTGTCAAATGCAAACTCACGGCTCTGCAGAGGGAATCGACTCAGTGGGTTTCCAAGGCTGTAAATGGCAGGATAGATTGTCCATCTTTCTCCTGCAGAGCTGCTGGTGCATTTGAATGACCAGAGAGTTTTGTAGTTTTGGGGTTAGAAGCATAACGTTTTACAGACTACTCCACCAGAGTAAAAAAAGTGTGCCTGGGTATGAAGGGGGTGGTTAGAGGAAAAGTCTCCAACAGAGGCAGACTGTAATGACTGCAGGCAGTTTAGTGAGGGATGTAAGGACGTGTGTGTGTGTGTGTGTGTGTGTGTGTGTGTGGACACACACACATGTGCCACAAACTGTAGCCTCAACGTGTATCTGCAGATGATGCTAAATACTGTGCCTTCTGTGTGGTAACAAAAGCTAGCAGCAAGCCTTTTTAAAACTAGCCCAGGTGCAAAATTACTTCACCCAGTCAAATGATATTTTTCTTTTTAATTATTTTAGTTTATTTACAAAATTCAAATACATTGTTTTCCAGAACAGATTCTTCCAACCCCCACCCATCAAATTGTACAACTCCATGATTCATTCCCCTTCCCTCTGCACATCCTCATCCCTCTGCTTCCTCCTACATCCCCCGCCTACCCCGGATCCTTATACTCATTCTACAATAATGTTTTTATACAATGTTTGTCCTCATGGGACAGAGTTAGTTCACTCAGCATAATGCTCTCCAGTCCCTCCCAAGTTAGGTAATAATTCACAAAATCATTGCTCCTGCTTGTTGCGTAGTGTTCCATAACCGTACTGGGACCAAGCTTAGAAGTGCTAGTCTACAGTATAAAGAGATGACCAAATACAGACAGAAATGCACAATCTGGAGAGGATAAAATAAATGAATGGAACCGTCTAAAATAAAGTCCATTTGTGTATCAAAACCTTTTTCTAATAAGGTGAAAAGAAAACCTACCAATTGGGAACAAACATTTGGTAATACCATCCCAGACAAGAGTCTCATAATGAAAATTTACAAGATACTCCTGGGTCTCCACAAGAAAAAGTCTGATAACCCAATTATAAAATGGGCAAAAGACATGGAAAGAATTTGCCCAGAGAAAGATATTCAAATGGCAAACAGACACATGAAGAAATGCTCCAGATCACTGGCAATAAGAGAGATGCAAATCAAAACCACAATGAGATACCATCTCACTCCAGTAATGTGGCAAAGTTTAACAGAGCAGCAAGTAATAAATGCTGGAGAGGATGTGGCAAAATAGGGACTCTTATACATTGTTGGTGGGATTGTAAAATGGTAAAATCATTCTGGAAGGCAGTTTGTACTTAGAATGATATTTTAATGTCTCTCTGGTCACAGTTTCCTTCAAGATCCCAATACTCTTCAGATAATGCAGTCATGTCACTGTTGCAAATTCTACAATAAACAGTATCATTGCCACTCACCCATTCACTCCCCCTGAGTTCAGGAGACAGAAATAAATCTTCTGCAATGAACATTTATTTCACTGTGTTCTTGGATGAGCTACAGCTCTGTCCTCACTATACGGAATTGCTCTCTAAATGGACAGAATTAGCCAGCAGAGATTTCCCTTGTGTGCAGCCTGATTAGAAACACATGCAGGTGAAAGAGAACAGAACAATGGGCTTGCATTTACGTGCTGGCTAATAAGTAAAAATAAATCCAAATCGCTCATGGCAGGAGCTTTGTCTTTGCTTAGTTAATGATGCTAAAGGTTTTCCCCTGGAAAGAGAGCAAGCTACTCCCTTCTTGGAACTAAGTGAACCACACGAGGAATATTAATGGACGCTGCTATTAATCCTTCCGGTTCATCTGCAAGGCATGAGGTTGGCATGGGGCAGGAAATTGGGATGATTAATGGGCCTCAGGGAATGGTGGTCTGTAGGGTAGTCAGGAAGGGGGAACATGTCTCATGGCCTAGACATGAAGGATGCCTGGGAAACAGCACGTGAACGTATGGAGGACCAGAAAAAGAGATTGGCAGACAGTGACTGATCTTTCTATTCAAATCACTACCAAGTTGTGTGTGATGACATCCAGATCTTCAAGAAATGAATGCTCTGACTTACAAGATCTGCCAATTTCTGGGCAGTAAATACTTCCACTCTGATCCATTAAGGTGCCAAGATGATATATTTGAACTTGAACTGGGGAGGGAAGTGCACAATGGGCTAGACTCTAGCACAACAGCTACACTAAGTACCTTTCTCTGACTCTCCCCTCGGGCAAGAACCTTCCCTCATTTTGGGTCAATTTGCATGACTCACTCCTCTTCTGTCAGATATAATTATTCATTCTTTAGTTCATTCTCTTACACAATGATTTACTTAATGACTCTTTTATCTAATTAGTTATTGGTGACCTAATTCATAGTGAGGGAACTCTGGTAGCTTAGTGGATAAGGAACCACATTCCTAACTCAAAGTCAGGCAGTTCAACTACATCAGCTTCTCTGAGAGAAAAATATGAGTAATCTCCAGAGGCAGATGTTAGAATAGAGCAATGAAACACTGCATGGTTCAAAACCAGGATAGGTGAACACCTTTTCAATCTATTTGCAGAACAGGTCATCCAGGAGGTGAGGATCTATGAGGAGAAATGTGACATCAGGGTTGGAGGAAGACTCATCAACAACCTGTGTTATGAAGATGGCACAACCTTGCTTGCTGAAACTGAGGAGAATTTGGGACATTTGCTGCAGAAGGTCAAGGACTGCAGCCTTCAATATGGATTGAAGCTCAACATCAATAAAACAAAGATTCTTACCACTGGACCAAGTAGCAGCAAAATGATAGTTGAGAAGAAATTGAGATTTTTAACAGCTTCAACTTGCTTGACTTGACAATCAATATTTGTGTTACTAGCAACCAAGAAATCAAGAAACAAATTGCTTTGGGAAAATATGCTGTTAGGGACCTCTCCAGAGCACTGAAGAGTAACAATGTCAGTCTAGAGATTAAAGTGTGCCTGATCCAGGCCATGGTCTTTGCAGTTACTTGCTATGTATTAGAGAGCTGGACAATGACTAATGATGTTAGAAGAATCAATGCCTTTGAGTTGAGGTTCTAGAGGAGAGTACTGAATATACCATGGGCTGATGAGAGAACAAACAGGTCCATCTTGGAGGCAGTGAAACCAGGCTGAAACCTTGGAAGCAAGGATTTTGAAGCTCCGTCTGACATCCTTTGGGCATGCTGCAAGGTGGGACCAGTCCTTGGAAATAGATATCATGCTTGGAAAGGTGGAGGGACAGTGCAAAAAAGGAAGACCCTGGATGAGATGGATTGACTCAGTGACTGGGGTAATGGGTGCAGGTGTGTCAGAGATGACGACATTGGGTCAGGATAGAGTAGGGCTCAGCACTGTTGTATAATTGCTCTAAATCAGAGTTGACTTGATGGCACATAACAACAGCAAGTGATTTATAGCCTCTAAAAACACAGTGGAGGGTCAGCTATGAGTTGGTTCTGACTCAATAATTAATTAAGTTGGGTCTGGAGTGACTTGCACTGCCTCCTCAAACAAAGTCAGAAGGTCTGAATCCACCAGTGCTTCTTGGCAAAAAAGATGTACAATCTTTACTTGTGCTCCTTAAAACCCCAGAAACCCAAAGGAGGGTCAGGATGGGTTGGTTCTAACTTGACAGCAATGAGTTTTGAGTGAGAGTGCATTATTGTAGCAGAGGCTGCCTTGCCCATTTCTCCTTGACCCATCCTAGAGGTCACCTACACGTTCATGGGAAAGTGTCCATACATATATAAGGTTTCCTCCCTCAAACACCCACGTCACCTGACAGAAATTTCTCCAGCAATAAGAGTTTGCTCAACTTCTGAGTAGGGTAGAGCAGAAGTCCCCCAGACTGATGTCTTATCAACTCCCCACAACAGTGAGTTAGAAAGTGGTTGGTTTAGAATTCAGTATCATCAGCCCTCTTTGGGACAATCTCTCTCAGTGTCCCCTGAGTCTGAGCCCCAGGGACCCCCAGCCACAGTGTGCTCATTAATACACTCTCAGATGGCTTTCTTTCCTTCCCTTTCTCAGATCCCCAAGTTCTCATCTACCTTCCTGGCACCGTGTCTCAAATAAACTGGATCCCAAATTCATGTCTCAGGATATCCTTTGGGGAAACAGAGCTAAGAAAACTGTCAAACATTTCACTCATTGCTTTAGTATTGATTCCAACTCGTGGTAAACCCAGGGGAATTTCAGAGCAGAACTGTTTACCAAAAGAATTTTAATGGTCAAATTTTTTGAAAGATCGCTAGACTCTTCCAGGGTAAAGTCAAAACTCTAACCTTTTAGTCAGGAACCAAAGGTGCTGTTTGAAGCCCCAAGGACTCCATCAAACATTTATTAAGCACCAACTGCTTTATCAGGTGCTGCAATGGGCCCCAAGGATACATTAACCAAGAGAATCATACCTCTGTCTAGCTTGTTTCATGCCCCCCAATTCCTAACTGATCACACTAATCTCTCTAGCTGTCTCTAAATCGTTCCAATAAGCAGGGCTCCTTCCAGCCACAGGAACTTCTTGTTTGACATTTCCTTCCTTACACTCTTAGTATGGCAGGCTCCCTTCTTTTAACTAAGAGGACTTCTTTGATGATGCTGTCTAAAGCAGGCTTCACGTCCATACCTCCAACCCCAGTGTGGCTCCTTTGATAGCCCATTTCATTGCATCAATGGATTTTGGAAAAATATTTGAATTTATCTGATGTTACTTATTCTCTTGATTATGTTCTGCTTCACCGCTTTCCTGAGAAAAGTTGATAGACTTTGTCTATTGCTGAGTCTCTAGCACCTAGTGTGATTCCTGTCTATCAACTTGTTGACTAAATAAAGACACCTCCTTCACTTTCCCATTTCCAGGGAATTTCAGTCTATTTGAGGATACAGACAAATGAATATGCTACCATTATGATAGTATGTATTGTAATGACAGTTAGCTGGAGCACAATAGGACAAAATATGGTACACACTTGCAGGGGAGAGGTGAGGACATTCAAGGTGACTAAGCAGACACAAGAAAAGTATACCAGATGGTCCCAGATTAAGAAGGTGAAGGGAATGCTCTAGATGGAGGGGGCAGCAAGGCAGTAACATGTATCTTGGGCAAGTGAGTATCTCTTAGGTCATGCAGTTGGTATGACCAGAAGACATGGTCTACGATGAAAAGAATGGAGCGATGGGGCTCAAGGGGCTGGTAGAGACAGGTTTAGCAGGGATCAAAACCTTTTGGCTCCTGTGCCTTACAGAGTGACAGTGAAAGAGAGGAAGATCCCAAACACAGTGACTATCATTATGAACTCCACCATAACAGAGATCATGATGATGGTCCAGTATAGGACAACGTTCAGATCTTTTGTCCATAGGGTCTCTATGAACCCTATGTTAGTCAATAGCTTCTCACAGTATCAACAGTGTGTTTGCTTGTTGGCTGCAATGGCTGAGTTGGGTACTTAAGACAGAGACCACATGGTCTCCACAAGCAAATCTATTTACTATATGAACCTATAGAAAAATCATCCGCTGGTGTAAAGAATCTTGAGTTTCATATTCATAAAACCTCATTGCTGTCAAAGTGGAACTGATTCATAGATGACCTTCTAGCAGATTTTCAGAGGCTGTAAATCCACTTCCTAAACAACATGCCTCCGGAAACTCTATGAACTTAGATAAGTGTGGATAGTTATAGAAAGGCTTTAGGCTTTTTGTTCATTGGGTCATTATGAACAACAACAACAACAACAAATAACACAAGAAGAGATTGCCCTACTTTCTCCTTCAGAGCAGCTGCTGGATTCAAAGGGATTGGCAACTCCTTACCTAATAGGCCATCAGTGCTCCCTAAGGGGTAATGGTCAAAGATTGTCAGCTGTAAAGGAATGACCAGACTTGTGTCCCAGGATAGCCACAATGCCTGCAATGGAGAGTAGAGCTGGAGAAGGACAGAACAAGAAAGACAAAGGGTCTTCCTTACTGAGACAGGCTGTACATCTTTGACAACAGGAAGGTGCTTTGGTCATCTTTGTATCCCTTGTAGCACACACACACACACACACACACACACACAAAATCGTAGGTGGTTCAGAATGAATATTTGAATGAGTAGAGTAGTCAAGACATGATGAGAGAATGAAGTGTTTGGAAAAGAGGATGTTGATTCTATACAGAAGTCTCCTTAGTACACCAAAATCATTGTCATTGAATTGATTCTAAGTTACAGAGAACTCACATGACAGAGTAGAACTTTCTATAGAGTTTCCAGCACACTTTTCTCCTGTAGAACACCCAGTTGGTTGGAACTGCTAACCTTTCAGTTAGTAGGTGAGCTGTTTCAATCTTTGCACTACTAGGAATCCTTAGTATATTTCGTGAATAATATATATTGGCTCATTTAATCTTTTCATTGGCCTTAATTAGAGATATTATTTTCTGTTTTATGCAACGAGTTCAAACAGCATGTCCAAGGTCATGTGGTTTATTGACTAGTAGAAGAGTCATGGTTTGAATATGGATATGCTTTTCTCTAAACTTTATCTTCCTTCTTTCCAACTCTCCCTGGAGTCATAAGGGGCCTCTTGGTTGAGCATCATATGGGGATATGAACACAGAAATAAAAATTATGGATCTGATAAGGGGTTCTCTATCATCAATACTGAGAATGGCAAGCAAGGATTAAATGAAGCATTTATAATACAAAGCTTTAATCATCCAGCTCAGCAAGAGAACTAATGAGTGTGTTTGCCTCAACAATATAAGCCTGTGTTCTACAGCATCCCAAACCCCAAGAGTCTGTCATGTCAGGAAAACTTGAAAACTCTAATGTGAATTGTTGTTGTTTGTTGTTAGATGCTGTCAAGGCAATTATGACCTATAGCAATTCTATAAATAACCATCCTGAACCTTGCCCTATTCTCTACTATCTTCGTCACTTCTAACACACTTCAGCCCATTGCTAAAGTCATTGTGTCACTCCATCTTGTAGAGGGTCTTCCTTTGTTTCTCTGACCATTCATCTTTCCAAGCAAGAAGTCCCTTTCCAAAGAATAGCCTTGCCTAGCTACACATCCAAATATGTTCCAAGACATACCTATTTGTTCTTTTGGCAGTCCATAGGATATTAAGTACTTTTCTTCAGAACTACAACACAAGGGTATCAATTATTCTTTTATATTTCTTTGTCATTGTCCAGCTCTCTGATGCATAGCAGGTGATAGAGAAGATGATGGCTAGAATCAGGCACACCTTAGTCTTTAAATTAATATCATCATTCTGCTTTTTCAAGAGGTCTTTGACAGCAGACTTACCCAATGCAATGTATCTCCTGATTTTCTGACTGCTGCTGCCAACAAGATTAAATCATTGACAGCTTCAGTCTTTTTTTGCATCTATCATAATGTGACTGGTTGGTCCTGTAGTGAGAACCCTTGTTTTCTCTATGTTAAGGATGTAATCCATATTGAAGGCTATCATCCTTGGTCTTCACTAGCAATTTTTTTCCTATCCTCTTCACTTTAGAAAGCTAAGATGTGTGTCATATACAAAGCGCAGATTGTTGAAGAATCTTTGTGAATAGCTTATGCCAATTATGCTTGACAAGTCCCTCCTCCTATTTTCAGCCACCCACAGTCGAGAGTGGGGTTGTGGCTGGGTGGGCTTCTGACTTTTATGAAGCTCAGTAGTTCAAAAGCCCAAGGATTCTCTCTTATTGCTGACAAATCAGAACTGACTGATTTATGGCTGACCCTCCAGCAAATTTTCAGTGGCTATAAGTTGCACAGAGAGCAGCTGGTGGCTTCAAACTGCTTGCCTTTGGATTGGCAGCACGACTCCTTACCCACAAGGCCATCAGAACTCCCATCTGAATTTAAGGATTAAAGAAGCTCAAACTTTCTTCTTAAAGGCCTCTTTGAAGAACCTCTCTTGTTCTCCACTTTTGCTTAGTCTTGAGCAGAGGAGTAATTTGTACTCAGCAGTCCCTGAAGAACATGGGAGCTGATTATCTCACCAGTAACTCTGGACAAATGAGGAATACTTACTGCCAGGATACTTTTTAGTGCAGAAAATGTGGCTTCCCTCACACTCCACTTGCTCCCCAGGAGACCGTCAGTAATCTGACACACACCTCTAAAATGTAATGTTCCAGTCCTAATCATCTTGAACTAAGTCATCGTTGTTTATCTTTCCTTCTCCTGCTGATAATTGGACTTTTCCAAAGATATTAACCTAGCATCTCCACAGACCTCAGGTTATAGTTATTACAGTGGGATTAATGTTGACCCAGAGGCTTTTGTAAACAACCCTGTGAACCTCTGATGGGATCTTCCTGCAAAGGTAAAAACCACATACTGTCTGTGGAAGATTGTGTAATTGTATCTTATTTGGAGGTACAGGAAGTCCCCGACTACAAATGAGGTCTGCTCCCAACTATCTGTGTTGAATTGGTAAAATGTCCAGACAGGGAAAGATGATTCTTATTTAGCATTGCTGGATATTAACCTGAACGTCAGTAATTCAAATCTACCAGTTGCTCCTTGGGAAAAGATGAGAAGTCTTTTCCCATAAAAATGTATAGGCTCAGAAACCCAATAGAGGACTGCCATGAGCTGGAGTCAAGCTGATACCAGAGGGCTTTATCCCTTTTAGTGAAAGAAAGGACTTGAGGCTGTCACAGTGATGTTAAAGCTACATATACAGCAAGTAAAGAATTTGAGTAGAGGTTGGTTTCATTATTAAAAAGTGAGAGTGGGTTTATGTAAAATAAAGAACAAATGTGGCTTATTCATAGATCAGACTCTCACAGTCCAGGGATTGACTGCGCTAAAGGTTTGTCACAAAGAGTCCCCTCATGGGACAGGGACTGTGTTTGTTTCCTGACCAGTCTATAACTAACTACCTGTGTAATTTGTTGTTGCTGTTGTGTACCACAGAGTCAGAACCGACCCGAAGCTGACCTTCCAGCGGGTTTTCAGAGGCAGTTAACTGCACAGGAGAAGATTGCCCACCTTTTTCTCATGAAGTACCTGGTGACCTTGAACTATGTGCCTTCAGGATTACAGTACAACTTCTTGACACTAGGCCACTAGAGCAGCTCCTATTTCTTCCACACGGTATTCAATTTTATGACACCTGTCAAACATTGTATAACCGCTCTAGTTGCTTATGATTTGTGTGAAATCTTCCAAAGCAAAAACAGTCTTGCATGATTGATACACATCAGAAATTCTGACCAAGCCTGAAGAGGAACTATTCTAAATTAATTACATGGGAATAGCAGGTTCCATTTTTATTTTCTCAAGACCAACTGACAGATACACCCTGGGGCTGTTTCAGTAAGCATTTTGGGCAGGATGCACAGTAACAGAAAACATGGCCTACAGTGTCTTAAGCAAATAGAGCCTGTTTTTCACAAATAGCAATGATCCCAGAGCTAGGTGGCTGCTGGTACTGATGATGTCTAGGACAGCATCTCCTTGATTCTGTTAATTTTTGCCTCATTGTCACAAAACGACTGCTGTGTCAATTGATAACCTTATCTGTATGGTAGGCTGTTGTGATATGCTCTTGAGACAAAATCAACTCATAGCTGACCCTCCATTAGGTTTCCAGAGGCTATAAATCACTGAGGAGGAGATTGTTCATCTTTTTCCTGCAGAGAAGCTGATGGATTGAACCACGTTCTTTGAGTTGGCAGCACAACACCATACTCACTAGGCCATCAGAGTACCTTTGGGTGGGAGGCTAGAACTTGAGTACTTAGCTTTTCTGGGCTGTATTGAAAAGATAACCAGTAAAAAAAATCAGTTGCTGCCAAATTACCCTGACTCAAGGTGGCCCCATGTTTGTCAGAGTATGATTGTTCTTTTTGGACTTTAAATGGCAGAGTTTGGGGGAAATATATCACCAGGACTTTCTTCCAAGGCATCTTTTGGTGAATCAGAAGAATTTTTAGATTAGAAGTGAGTATATATACTAAGTAATTGTTTGTACCAACTAGGGACACCTATGAAAGACAGACAAGGGCAAAAGATTGGGGATGATTGTTGAGTCAGCCAGTTCAGAAATCCACAACAGGAAGTCAGCAGAGAGATGTGACAGAAGTAAAATAAGCAATCCAGCCTTTTGATGAAGGCAGGACACAAGGTCAAATTCATCCAACATCTGGCCATTTTGTTATCCTTGACTGGAGCCAAGAAAGCCTGGTGCAATGAGCTAAATTTAACTCTTCTCCATGAATTGAAGTTTCAGTTTATACTTGAGTTTTATTCTCTTGCATAAATATAATACAAGTCTTTAACATAAAACACGTCATTGAAATAATAAAAATAAATTGGAAACAATTTTCATTCCTATAAAAATACTAGCTAAAAATGATGTGTTCAGTCAGTAGAATATTATGCAATGGTAAAAGAGAATAAGTAGGGCTGTAAAATATACCTTCAACCTTCTATAAAATATTAAAATAGCCAAATACAAAATATGTGCAACTGAGTTTTTATAGAAGGAAATATATATATATTTGCCTATCTTTTACACACACACACACACACACATACACACACCCCAGTATAAAATTTCTTAATGTATCAGGCTATTAACTGTAAAGTCAGTAGTTTGAATCCACTAGTAGTTCCACTGAAGACCAGCATTCATTTCATATAAAGATTTGCAGCCTTAGACACCTAATGGAGTCAATTCTACAAGTTAGAATTGACTCAACAACCATGCACTTTTTAAGTAGATGTTTTTACATGGACTTAATTATGATGCTCAATGCTCTGAGATATGGGGGATGGTAGATAAGAATTCTTAGCAAAGATTTCCCCATGGAAAATGTCAAGTTTAAAAAATTCTAGAATGATAAACACTGACCTATTGAGGCAGACTCTAATTTTAGAAATATTTTTAAATTGTTTCTTCTTTATCTTAATAAATATGTATTCCTTTTGTAACTAACAAAAGATTTTATCAAAATTGCAATTTTAGGCAACCGCTGGGTTACTTGAACAAAATGAATTCAATTCTTTCATTTGATAACTATGTTATGAACGTGTTTTGAGGGAAATGAAGATAAATCAAGTAAAACTACACTTTATTTAGAAGTACCTTCAGAAATGCTTTTCAAATGATTTATGTTTGCAGCACATATAAATGGAATATTTTTCCCCAGTTTACATAATGTGATATTTTGGTAAAGCCACTCTTTCAGAATCTAAGCAAAAATATTTCAAAACATGCCTTGGAGTCCTTTGGCACCCATATAGAACCTCAGTGGAAACATACTTGAAGAAAAAGCAGAGATCAGATATGAAGAAAACATTAGAATCATGTAGGATGACATCAAGAGTAACAACATGTGTATGATGTGTATGATTCGAAATCCAGAATATGAGAGGGACAGGGGAATCACTGAAAAAAACTGTGGAAGCAGTACTAGAAGAAAACTTCCCAGTTCTTATGAAGAATGAGGGAATCCACATTCAAGAAGCTCAGAAAACTCCAAGTAGACTAGACCCCAAAAGAAAAATATCAAGACATATCATAGTCAAATTCTGAAAAAAAGAGATAAGGATAGAATACTAAAAGCAGCACATGAAAAACAAAGAGTCATCTTCAAAGGAAAAACAATTACATTAAGTTCTGATTTCTCAGCTGAAACAATGAGAGCAAGAAGACAATAGGATGGCATATACAGAAAATTGAAAAAAAAAAAACCCCACAAAAAAACCCCTAACCAAACAATTGCTAACTGAGGATTTTGTACCCAGTAAAGCTGTCCATCAAATAGGAAGGAGAAAGTAGATCCTTTGCAGAAAAGAAGGAATTTAAGGAATTTGTGAAAACAAGACCAAATCTACAAGAACTTTTAAGGCAAGTCCTTCACACAGAGACACCAAGGGAAAGTGCATGGCCACAGTAACCAAAAACAATAACAAAAAGAAACACAGCGAAATGGCAATGATAAAACCTGGCCTGTCAATTATTATATTTAATTTGAATGAAATAAATCCACCAATCAAGAGAAAGAGTAACAGAAGTGATAAAAAACCCCAAAGCTCATCAATATGTTGTCTACAAGAGACACATCTAAGAAATGAGGAGAAAGACTCAAAGTCAAAGGCTGGGGGGGGGGCAGCAAAAACCCCAAACACCATACCAAGCAAATGGCATCCACAATAAAGCATGAGTGGCAATACTAATCTCTCATAAAATAGTCTTCAGGATGAAAACCACCATAAATGATAAGGAAGGGCACTATCTAATAATTAAAGGCACAGCAGATCAAGAAGGCCTAACATTGGTCAACATCTATTCACCAAATGATAGAACTGCTAAATACATAAAACAACTGTTGATAGAATTGAAGAAAGAGATAGAAAGCAGCCAAATAATGATAGGCAACTTTAACACACTACTGTCACCAAAGGATAGTTCAACTAAAAAGAAACTCAACAAAGATGTAGAAGATCTAAAATATACATTCAGATAACTTGATCTTGTGCAGGTATTCTAACCAACTAAAATCCAATTCCCTTTCTTCTCAAGTGCAGATGGTACATTCTGCAGAATTGATCAGGGCATAAAGCAAGCCTCAATAAATTAAAAAAAAAACATTGAAATAACATAAAGTATCTTCTCAGACCGTAATGTCATAAAACTTGAAATTAACTACTAGACAATAAAGCTTATAAAACCACACATGTGAAATCTAAATAACACAAGATTGGATTCTAGGAGAAATAAAGAATGAAATAAAAAAAGTTTCTCAAAACGGATGACTATGAAAATAGAATGTTCCAGAATCTCGGGTTGTAACTAAGGCAATCCTTAGGTGGTAGTTCATAGCAATAGGCAAACACATAAAACATGAAGAAAGAAACAAAAGTAATGATCTAACCCAACACCTTCATTAAATAGAAAAAGAATAACCGAACCCCATACCTTCTAGTAGAAGGGAAATGATAAGAACAAGAGCTGAAATCAATGAGATAGGGAATAGAAAAACAATTGAAACCATCAACAAAACCAGGAGCTGGTTTCTTGAATGGGTTAATAAAACTGACAAACCATTGACAAATTTAACAAAAGAAAAATAGAAGACACAAATAATTCAATTAAGGAATGCTAGAGATGACACCACAACAGAACCAGAGGAAATTAATCCTAAAATATCAGAATATTATGAAAAGCTATACTTTGATAAATTTGGAAACCTAGAAGAAATGGACAAATTCCTTTAGACTCATGCCTTACACAGTCTGACATGGATATATTTAGAACACTTGAACAGACACACCACAAAAAAAGAGAATGAGCAGGTCATAAAAAGATTCCCCCCCAAAGAAAGTCTTTAACAGATGGCTTCATGACTGAATTGTACTGAACATTCAAAGATCTATCACCAATTTTACTTAAATTGTTTCAAAAAATATTGTACAATATTGAAAAAGAAGGAACACTCTATGAAGCAAGCATAACCCTAACACCAAAACTAAGCAAAGATATTACCAAAAAAAGAAAACTACAAATACCTCTCATGAACATAAATATCTTTAATGCAAAAATCTTTAACAAAGTCATAGCCAACAGAATCCAATAGCACATTAAAAAAAAATTCATCATAACCAAGTGGGATTCATAACAGGTATGCAAGATGGTTCTACATTTAACAAACCCCCAATCAGTGTAATTCATCACATTAACCAAGCAAGTAACAAGAACCATATGATGCTAGCAATTGATGCAGAAAAGCCATTTGCCAAAATTCAACACCCCTTTCTGATTAAGACACTTAGCGAAATAGAATAGAAGGGAATTTCCTCAACATAGTGAAAACTATATATGCAACTAAAAGCCAATATTGTTTTCAGTGGAGAACGACTAAAAATATTTTCCTTGTAAACAGGGACCAGATAAGGATGCCCACTGTCACCACTTCTATTCAATATTGTATGGGAAGTACTTTATAGAGAAGGAAATAAAGGCAGCCAGATCTATAAAGAGGTGGTTATGCTGTCACTATGTGTAGATGATATAATAACCACCAAGGGCTTAACCAAAACAAAACCTTGATTGAGCTAGTAGACCAATTTAGCAGAGTGGCAGGATATATGATCAATACCCCAAAATTAGTGGAATTCCTCTACAGTAACAAAGAGAAATCAGAGAAGAAAGCACTATCATTTATAATAGCCAAACACAAATTGAGATATTTGAGAATGAATCTAACTAGAGGTACAAAAGACCTATACAAAGAAAACTATAGAACATTTCTGTGATACTTAATAAAAGACCTAAATAAGAGGGAAAATGTGCTCTTTTCATGAATAAGAAGACCCAATATTGTGAAAACAACAATCCTACAAAAAGCAAACTACATGTTCAATGCAATCCCAATTCAGATACCAAATTCATTTTTCAAGGAGATCAAAAGGGAAATTGTCAAGTTTATTTGGAGATGAATGAGACATGAAATAAGTACAGCTCTTTTGAAAAACAAAAATTAAATGGGAGGTGTAGCACTCTCTGACCTCAAAACCTACTACACAGCAGTAGTAAACAAAACAGCATGGTACTGGTACAATGACAGACACATAGAGCAATGGAGCAGAATTGAGAGCTCAGAAATGGGCTTCTTTCTCTATGGTCACCTAATATTCAACAGGGAAACAAAACCTATCAAATGGGGAAATTACACGGTCTTCAACAAATGGTGCTGGCAAAACAGGACTGTTTCCTGCAGAAAGCTAAAACAGGATCCACGTCTCACACCTTACACAAAAATAAACTCAAGGTGGATCAGAGACGTGGGAGTAATAAAGTTCATAAGAGAAAAATTGGGACCAAGCTTTGAATGTCTATTGTATGGTATAAAGAGGCTGACAAATACAGCCTAAAAATGCACCTATGGAAAGGGTGAAAAGAACATCTACTGACTGGGAAAAAAATTGACAATACCATCTCAGACAAGGGTCTCATAATAAAAGTACACAGAATACTTCTGGCATCCAGTAGAAAAAGCCTAAAATCCAATTACAATATGGTCAAAAGACTTCTCTTAGAGGACATCCAAATGGCGGCCAACAGAACGTGAAGAAATGCCCCAAATCACTGGCGATAAGAAGATGCAAATAAAAACCACAATGAGGCACCCCAATAGCAGCAACAAAGTTTAGCAGGGCAGTAAGCAATAAATGTTGGAGCGGATATGGAGAGTTGGGAACTCACACACTGTTGGTGGGTTTGTAAAAAGGTACAACTACTCTGGAGAGCAGTTTAGTGTTTCTTCAAAAAGCTGAACAAAGAAACTTTGTATGATCCAGCTATACCACTTACTAGAAATATAACCTAAGGAAATTAGAGCTGAGACAAAAACAGAGATTTGTCCACCAGTGTTCATAGTAGTGTTATTCACTATTGCAAGAATATGGCAGCAGCCCATATGTCCAACCACAACAGACTGAATTGAGAAATTGTGGCACATTCACACAATGGAAACTATGCAGCACTCAGGAATAATGGGTTTGGTTTTTTTTGGTTTTTTGTTTTTTTTTAAATACTACATAACTTGGCAGAGATTGGAAGCCAATTTTCTGACTGATCTAACTCAGTCTCATAAGAACAAATACCAGATAAGGCCATTATTGTAAAAATAGAAGCAAAACTAGTAAAACATGTATGGGAATCCAAGGGAGAAAGGGGTAGGAGCAGAGGGGAAATCACAGGGTTGCACATTTAGTGGGTGGAGGGAGGGGGTAAAGGAAATGGGAAAGATCCAGCATAAACCTGAAAAGACAGGTAATGTTTGTCATAGTCCAACAGTGATTAATTTCACAAAGCATAATTAATGGGAATGATTGTATGAAACACAATGTGAATGAAGAGTAGTGTGAAACATAATGTGTAAGAAATTTAAATGTTTATATTATTTAAAAAACCAAATAAGTACAACTTATCTTCCATCCAATTAAATGACAGTAATTTTTTTAAAAGGAATCAACCTCAATCATCTCTTATCTGTCATAATGGAATAAGATAAAAACTCAACAGAATTCTCACTTCTCTGACACCTGATTAAAGAGAATCTCTTGAATGAATTTGTCACCTATTATAGTGCTTTTGAACTTGACATTTTCACTGGGAATGCCTATGATAAGAATTCTTATCTACCATCACCATGTCTTAGAACACTGAAGAAGGTCATTGATGTTGGGTAGCATGACTGTTTCCTATGCTTGACAAGAAAATTAGATCAAAGAAGTATGGTTTTACAGTTTAGAGGTACTATCTGCTAAGGCAGTAACTATTCCTTACTCAACATAATAAATTTCATAAGGCATTATCATAGTAATATAAATTTAAATTTCATAAGGCATTATCATAGTAATATAGGAATCAATTTTTTGACTGAAAATAAAGCACAACCCTCAAATCTTGCAAATACATGAAAAACATTTTTAGGGTAAATGTGGAGATTATTGTACAATATAACTGATATCACACACTAGCAAAATCCTGCTAAAGATTATCCAGAAACGAGTGGAACAGTACATTGACAGAGAATTACCAGAAATACAAGCTGGGCTTAGAAGAGGTCAGAGCACTAGAGACATTATGACCATTGTCAGATGGATGTTGACAGAAAGCAAGATCCAGAGGGTTATCTATCTGTGTTTCATTGACTATGCAAAGACATTTGGCAGCATCAGTCACAACAAATTGTAGTTAACCTTGAGAATGGGCATCCCAGAACACTTGATTTCGCTTGTGTAAAACCTATACTTGGGCCAGGAAGCAGTCCTCAGAACAGAGCAGAGAAACACTGAATGGTTTAAAATCACGAAGGGGGTACATCAGGGATGTGTTCTGTCTCCATAGCTTTTCAATCTATATGCAGAACAGATCATTCAGGAGGCTGGGCTTTATGAGGAAGAATGCAGCGTCAGGATTGGAGGAAGACTCATCAACAACCTACTTTAAGCAGATGACACAACCTTGCTTGCTGAAACTGAGGAGGACCTAAAGCACTTGTTGCAGAAGGTAACGGACTGTAGTTTTCAATATGGATTGAAGCTCAACATCAAGAATTCAAAGATTCTCACCACGGGGCCAATTGGCAGCACCATAATAGACGGAGAGAAATTGAGGTTGTTAGCAATTTTAGCTCGCTTGGATCCACAATCAACACCATTGGCACCAGCAGTAAAAAGACAAATTGCTCTGGGAAAATCTGTCAGGGACCTTTCCAGAGTACTGAGAAGCAATGACGCCAGCCTAGAAACTAAGGAGCAGCTGACCCAGGCCATGGTCTTTGCAACTACTTGCTATATATCAGAGAGCTGTATAATGACTAACGATGGCAGAAGAAGAATTGATGCTTTTGAACTGTGGTTCTGAAGAAGAGTCTGGAACATACCATGGGCTACCTACAAAGCAAATAGGTCTGTCTTGGAAAGGTAAAACCAAGGTTCTCCTTGGATGCTAGGATTTTGAAGCCCTGTCTCTCATACTTTGAGCATGTGGCAAGGAGAGACTGATACTTGGAGAAGGACGTCATGCTTAGACGGGTGGAGGGACAGCACAGGCGAAGAAGACCCTGGATGAGATAGATTGATACAATAACTAGGGCAATGAGGGTAGACATGTTGGAATCATAAGACTGGCTCAGGAGAGGGCAGGCTTCAGAGCTTTTGTACATAGGATCACTATGAGTTATAAGTGACTTGATGACACATACCAACAACAAACAACAAATCTCAGAAAGCCACATCTCTCTGCATCGGAAATTAAGTTCAATGTAACATTCTCTTCTTGCTAAATTCAACGAATTTATTATACCTTCGACATTAGAAGGGCCTGGTGCACAGTAGCTAAACATTTGGCTGCTGGCCAGCGGTTGGTAGTTGGAACCCACTGAAAGGAAGATGTGACAGCCTGCATCTGTAATGATTGCAGACTTGGAAACATCATGGGGCAGTTCTACTTACAGAGTATCTATGAGCTAAAATGGACCCAGTGGCAAAGGATTAGGTTTGTTTTTGAGCATCTAAACATTTTTACCATAGTTATCATGTATACTCATAAAACAATTTATAATAACAAGTCTATTTTGAAAAAAACTGATTGATCTATAATCAACCATCTAAATGAAATGTCTTTACACAAGATATATCTCTAATTCTCTATCCATTTTTATTTTTTCTTTAAATACAGTTTATTTAGATTCCATTAACAGCAGCAGAGGCTGATTTTCTTTTTTAAGTAACTCTTATGTTGTGTCACCACCATCCATCCATCTGTCAATTTGTCCTTCTGTGGTGCCCTGTGTGCTACTATAACAGAAGCTGTGACACTGCTATGTCTACTGCCATCAGGGTCAATTATGACAGGTTCCAGAGAAGCTTGGAGGCATCTGAACCAAGATAAAATAAGGATGAAAGACCTACCAATCCTACTTATGAAAATCAGCTGATGAGAACCTTATAGATCACAACACGATAAAATTCTGTCTGGCTCCCTTGCTTTAGACACACCATCAGAAGGGATCAATTATTAGAGCAAAACATCATGTTCACCAGCAGCTGCGGTAATGGACTTGAACATGCTGTGATTGTGAGGACTTTGTAGAGCCAGGTAATTTTTGTTCTATCATATAAAATGTCTCGGCTAACAACCTCAACACTTTCTGACTTAATAACTATAATGAAATAGTACATTTAGCTTTTTCTTAATAAATTTGTTTTCATTTTTTGTTGTTGTGGATACCATGCAAATCCAGTACTAAAAGTCATACTGAAACCAAGGGAATTTTGTTTTCAGGTAATATGGGTGTTGGTAGTATTACATGGGCCATTTATGTCCCAAGTAGACTCTGGGAGGAGGATGGGTAGCTTGAGGCCTACTTCTTCATATTCATGTAGTTATATAGGTTCCCCACCAGCCAATTGCTGTTGTTGTTGTTGTTGTTATGTGCCGTCGAGTTGCGTGCAACTCATAGCAAAACTATAAACAAAAGATCTGAACCCTGTTCTATCCTGCACCATCCTCACTCCTCCTAACACCCAAGAATTCACCACAGAAGTCACCGTGCAATCCACCTGGATGAGGATCTACATCTCACTCGCTGAAACTCCACCCTTCCCAACATCATGTCCCTCTCCAAGGAATAGCACCTTCTAGAAACATGTCCACAGTATGTGAGGCAAAGCCTCATTATTCTTGCCTCCAAAGAGCACTCCAAACACCCTCTCCAAGACATATCTGTTCATTCTCTTGGCCATCTGTGAAATGTTCGGTGCTCTTCTCCAACACCACAGCTCAAAGATGTCAATTCTATTTCTGTCATCCTTATTCACTGTCCAGGTCTTGGATGCAAAGTTAGTAATTAGAAAGACTATGGCATGAGTCAGACACACCTTAGTCTTCAAACTGACATTACTACTCCTCAATAATTTGGAGAGGTCCCTAAATGCAGCTTTTCCCGGTGCAATGCATCTCCTTATTTCCTGACAGCTGGTACCAAGGGTATTAATTGTGTATCCAAGCAAGATGAAGCTGTTGACACTTTCAATCTTCTCTTCATTCATCATAATACCGCCTTTGGGTCCAGTGGTAAGAATCTTTGTTTTCTTGATTTTGAGTGGCAATCCATACTGAAGGCTGCATTCCTTGATCTTTTGTGAGAGGTGTTTCAAGTCCTTCTTACTGTCAGCAAGTCAGGTTGTGTCATCTGCATAACCCAGGTTATTGATGAGTTTCCCTCCAATCCTGATGCCACACTCCTCTTCATAGAGTCAAGCTTCTCAGATAATTCGCTCAGCATATGGATTGAACAGGTATGGAGATAGCATACAACCCTAACACACTCCCTTCTCAATTCCAAACCATGCAGTGCTCCCTGATCCATTCACATAACAGCCTTCTGATCCAGCTATAGGTTCTACCTGAGCACAATGGGATTCCCATTCTCCTCAATGTCAGCTACAACTTGTCATGAGCCACACAGTCAAATGCCTTTGCACAGTCAATAAAGTACAAATAGACATTCTTCTGGTACTCCCTACTTTCATCCAGGACCCATCTGACATCAGTAGTACCAGTCAGTAGTACAGACTTAAACTGTGATAGACACTTTTCAAGAAACATATAAAGCTTAAATGTTGATGAACACTACATATCCCATGTTTACAAAAACACTAATTTCACAATCAGCAATCTAGTTCCTACAGAATCAACCATCATTGTTAGAAGAATTTTGACACATGAAAACAAATATGCATAGAGGCTTGAAAGTCTTTCCAAATGTTATTTCCTTTCTACACTTCACTTTCAAGTTGCATTCTCTATGCTGCACATACTTCAAAACATCCATGGAGTAGCTTTGATCATTCTGGTTTTTGACCTGGAAATCATTCTCTGAACCTCCCACACATTGTGCCTGGTACTCAGATGACCTTTCTAACAACAAGGAACTTGCTTCAATCCATATTTTGATTGTTGTTGTCGTTATGTGTCGTTGAGTTGCTTGTGACTCATAGCAACAACCCTAAACTCTGTTCTGTCCTGCGCCAATCTCATTGTCTCTGACACACCCATCTCCTAGAGGGCCTTTCCCTCCTGCACTGTCCCTCCACCCTCCCAAGAAGGATGTCCTTCTCCAAGGACCGGTCTCTCCTTACAACATGTCCAAACTATGTCAGACGAAGCCTCAGAATCCTTGCCTCCAATGAGCAGCCTGGTTTAGCCCTCTTCAGGATGAATCTGTTTGTTCTCTTAGAAGTCCATGGTACCCTCAATGCTCTTCTCCAACACCAAAGCTCAAAGGCATCAATTCTCCTGTCCTCCCTAGTCATTGTCCAACTCTCTGACACATAACAAGTGATTGCAAAGACCATGGTCCGTTTCAGACACACCTTAGCAGAAAAGAAGAAATTATGAAACAGAGAGTTAAAAGATACTATTGGAAGCAGTATATTCCTTCCATCTTCCTCTAATACTTCCTAGATCATTTAATATTCTGCCCAAAGCATCCTTGATTACAGCAACTCTAGGTTTGAATCTGTTCTTCAGTTCCTTGAGCTTAAGAAATGCTGAGCGA
>NW_006399882.1:3264681-3273656 GCF_000299155.1 Elephantulus edwardii | reverse complement strand
AACAACAACAACAACAACAACATTGGAAGCAGGAGTGGCATCCACTCCCTAAACGACAAGCCTCTGAAAACTCTATGAATTTTGAGAAACTATGATAGTTATAGAAAAGACTCTGGTCTTTTGTTCATTGGGTCACTATGAATCATGCTCAACTCGATGGCAATCAACAGCAACAACTTCTTCTTCTTCTTCTTCTTCTTCTTCTTCTTCTTCTTCTTCTTCTTCATGTTGCTTACTCAAAAGGTGGTGACTCTCTGGTGGTTGAAATCTACCAGTGCCTCTTCTAGAAGAAGATGGGCAATGCCTTGACTGATTTACAACCTCCAAAAACCTGCTATAGGGTCAGTTATGAGTCGGTTCCAACACTACAGTAATGAGTTGAGTTTAATTACGTGGTTAATGGTGCACCTCAAAAATATTAACAAGAGTAGAATTGTAGTGGAAGTTCTAGAGAAGATATTTGAAGGACATTTCAAAGTAGTACTTTCTGATTATAGTAATAATCAGTATAAGTAGAATGGAAAAAGCTGTTGCTACTTATTGAACTCCTGTTTCTGCCAAGCTATGCACTAATTGCTTTACAATCATACATATCCGTTGTCATAGAGTCAATTTTGATTCATTTTATTCCCATGTATTTGAAAATAAACTGCTGTATTGAATTTCTTCTTGCTTGTAACTTTTATGGAAGCAAATTACTACACCACTGTTCTACAATGCTGATTAGGGAATTTAAACCACCAAACTTTATGTTAGTTGCTGTGTGCCTCTGAGTTAGAATCAACTCTTAGCTGACTCTTAGAATCTCCCTCCAGCAGATTTTCAGAGGCGGTTAATGACATGGGAGGAGATTGTCCATGCATAAGCTATTCTGCCACTTAAGGACCTGAGTTATGGCCATTAGCTCAGCAAAATTTCATAACTATAGGAGGCATCATAATAACAGGATATAGGCTATCATAATAATCTCCATTCCAGAGCTAGCTAAACAAGGGCAGCTTGTTGCATTGTTGTCAGGTGTCTTCAAGTTCACTAAGACTCAGAACAACCCTATGAACAACAAACACATCCAGACTTGGCCATACTTTTCACCATCCTTGCAATCTTTGTCATGCTTAAACTCACTGTCACAGTCACCATTAATCCATCTTGTTGAGAGTCTTCCTCTCTTCTTCTGACCCTGCACCTTTCCAAGCATAATATTTTTTCACAAGACTTGGTTCCTTCTGACAATAAGCCCAAGGTAGGTGAGATGAAGTTTCACCATCATTGTTTCTAAGGAGTATCTTCATTTCACTTCCTCCAAAGAGATGTCTTTTTTTTTTAAAGTCCATGGGACATTCATACTCTTTACCATCACCACAAAGGCATCAATTCTTCTTTGGTCTTCTTAATTTATTGTCCAACTGTCAGATGTATAGGAGGCATCTGAAAATACCATGTATTGCATCTTGTACACCTTAGTCTTAAAAGGAATACCCTTGTTCTTTAGAACTTTGGAAGAGGTCCTTGACAAAAGATTTCCCCAGTGTAACACGTCTTATGATTTTTCACTGCTATTACCATGGGTGTGGATAGTGGGCCTACATAAAATAAAACATGGGAATCCCGGAACACTTGATTGTGCTAATGAGAAACCTATACTTGGACCATGAGGTAGTCATCAGAACAGAGCAAGGAAACACTGCACGGTTCAAAATTAGGAAGGGCACATGCCAGGGATGTGACCTGTCTCCATACCTTTTCAACCTGTATGCAGAAAAGATCATCTTGGAGGTTGGGCTCTATGAGGAGAAATGTGGGGTCAAGATTGTTGGAAGATCTACCAACAGTCTGCGATATGCAGATGACACAACCCTGCTTGCTGAAACTGAGGAGGACTTGAAGCGCTTGCTACAGAGTTTCAAGGAATGCAGCCTCCAGTATGGATTGAGGCTCAATGTCAAGAAGACAAAGATTCTCACCAATGGGCCAATTGGCAGCATCAGGATGGATAGTGAAGAGATTGAGATTGTTCACAGCTTTAGTTTGCTTGGCTCCACAGTCATCACTCTTGGTACCAGCAGCCAGGAAATTAAAAGGCATATTGCGATGGGAAAGTTGGCTGTTAGGGACCTCTCCAAAGGATTGAAGAGCAATTGTGTCTCTCTGGAGACTAAGGTGTGTATGATACAGGCCATGGTCTTTGCTATCAATTGTTATGCATCAGAGAGTTGGACAATGACTAAGGAGGATAGAAGGAGAATTGATGCCTTTGAGTTATGGTGCTGGAGAAGAGTACTGAGGGTACCATGGACTGCTAGGAGAACAAACAAATTCATCCTGGAAAGGGTTAAACCAGGAGCTTCTTGGAGGCAAGGATTCTGAGGCTTGGTCTAACATACTTTGGACATGTTGTAAGGAGGGACTGGTCCTTGGAGAGGGACATCATGCTTGGTAGGGTGGAAGGACAGCGCAGAAGGGGAAGGCCCTCTATGAGGTGGATTAATTCAGTGACTGGAGTAATTGGGATCGGAGTGTCAGAGATAGTGCGGTTGGCACAGGACAGAGCAAAGTCTAGGGCTGTTGTACATAGGGTTGCTATGAGTCTCAAGCGACTTGACAGCACATAACAACAACAACAACAACAACAACAACAATCATAATATGCCCAGTGGTGAGAACTTGGTTTTCTTGATATTGATGTAAAACCTACATTGAAGGTTATCTTCTTTTTCTTTAATTTTCTGCAGTAAGTACATCAAGACTTCTTTACTTTCTGAAAGCAAGGTTTTGTCATCTTCTAAGCATAGGCTCTTGATGAGTCTTCTTTCAGTCTTGATGCCAAAGTCTCCATCATATAATCCATCGTCTCAAATAATTTGCTCAGCACACAGATTGAATCAGTATTGAGAAGGATGACAAACATCTTTCCTAATTTTAAGCCATGCTGCGTTTCTTTGTTCTGTTTGAACAACTGTTTCTTGATCTATGTAGAGGTTTCACATGAGGCCTATTAAATGTCCTGAGATTCCATTCTTGTTGTTGTTTTATACCATCAAAGGACCCACTCATCAGAATGGACTCATAGCTGAGCCTCCAGTGGTTTTTCAGAGACAATAAATCTCATGGAAGGAGATGGTCCATATTTCTTCCATAAGCAGCAGGTAGATTCTAACTGTGTTTCTTTGGGTTAGCAATTCCTTTCCATTAGAGAAACTATTTATCCAAGGTAGTACAGGTAGAGAAGGGTAATGTAAGTGCACAAGTTCATAGCTACACTCATTTGGCCACACAAAAATCTAATGTGTCACTATTAGAAGATGTGAGACTGGGTTTCAGAATCTTTGCCTCCAAAGAGAAATTTGGTTTCACCTTCTTTAAGACAGATCTATTTGTTTTCTCTTGATGGTCCACAGCATGTTCAATACTCTTCTCCAGCACCACAACTCAAAGGCATTGATTCTTCTACTATCCTTGGTTATTTTCCAGCTTTCTCATGCATAGCAAGTAATTGCGAAGACCATGGCCTGGATCAGATGCACCTTAGTACCTAGACTGTCACCATTATTCTTTAGCAGTTTGGAGAGGTCCCTGACATCAGATTTCCACAGTCCAATTAGTCTTTTGATTTCCTGACTGTTGGTGCCAAGAATGTTGATTGTGGAGCCTGGCAAGCTGAAATCATTAAAAACTTCAATCTCTTCTCCTTCTATCATGGTGCTGCCAATTGGCCTAGTGGCAAGAATCTTTGTCTTCTTGATGTTGAGCTTCAATCCCTATTGAAAACAACAGTCCTTGACCTTCTGCAGCAAATGTTTCAGGTCCTCCTCAGTTTTGGCAAGCAAGATAGTGAGATCTGCTTGCTGCAGGATTTTGATGAAACTTCCTCCAATTTCGATGCTGCATTCCTCCTCATAAAATCCAGCATAATGAAATTAAACCCTTAAGACTGTTGAGGATATTTCATAATACTCAAAGTTTATTGCTATTAAAAATAATACTATGGTGCTTTTAATGCAAACATTTCTTACCTTTTTAAAATAAATTTGTGGAGGAAACAATATATGACTGAGAATGGAATAAGAATGAAGAATGGAAGCATAAAAAGTGCAGTACTGGTCAGGAACTGAAAATAAATTAAGAGGGTGGTCAGAAAATGATGTCCACTCTACTATTTGTGTTTCTTTACATGTGTTTGAACTTTCTATTTATTTTAAAATGTTTTAATTGGTATCATACTATTATAAACCAATCTACATGTGAAAGTACATGAGTAGACAAAATTCATTCAACTAATCCTTTTATTGATATATAAATGGTTTTTAAGATTTCTAAAAATTCTTTTTGAAAAAATCAAAATTAGTGAAAGCCATATTTTATAAGGGAAATAATCTATGTTCTATTATTATTGTAATAATAGAAGAAATATGGTTTTTATTAATAATCTTCTATTGACTGTTTTAAGATCACTTTTAGCTCTGCTTCATAATGACAGAGCAGTCCTTTCCCACTATATTTTAATGAGATAAAAGATTACCATTGTCTTGTGGAGAAATTGGAACCCTTATTCACTGCTGGTGAGAGTGTAAAATGGTGCAACCACTATGGAAGGCACTATGGCGCTTTCTCAAAAAGTTACAAATAGATACACCATTTGACCCAGCTATTCCACTACTGGGAATATATCCTAAAGAAACCATAACTGCAACTCAGGCAGATATATGCACACCCATGTTTATTGAAGCTTTGTTCACAATAGCAAAGTGTTAGAACAACCCAAGTGCCTATCAACAGATGAATGGATAGAGAAGCTCTGGTATATTCACACAATAGTATACTATGCTGTATTGAAAAGCAAGGAACTCATGAAATATTATACAAAATGGGTGACCCTGGAGGACATTATGCTGAGTGAAATATTTCAAAAAGGACAAAAGGACAAATATTAAATAGGGCCACTGTTGTAAAACGGGACTGACCTCCAGGTTGAGGGAAGACAGAGAAGGAGAGGATGAATTGATGTATATGGAAATGAAACAGATGAAGGTGAGAACTGTTTAAAAGGGATATATGATGGGTATTATTGTCATTACAGGAGTCCAGAATGAAGGCTGCACAGTGGAGTAGACTTGGGGGGAGCGATTGCACAACAATTTACTTTTCAAGGAAAAGAATGAATTGGGGATGGGGGTGGGCAGTGAGAAAAGTGTAACAAGGAATGAATGGAAACCCTAAGTCTTGTAAATTTTCATTAAAATTAATTTTTAAAAAGATTACCATTGCTTAAATAACTATACTTTCTGCTTTAAGAATAATTCTTTCCTACATAATACAACACAATAAAAAAGCCCTTTCAATATTGTTTTTTCTATTGATTGAATTAAAAAGGTAATACTATACATCAACTTACTTAATATTTAATATATTGGTTTTACCTTCTGAGAACTAATGCTGTTAAGTGGAGTTCATCACACAGATAATACTTATAAATATAGACATAAATATCATTCCATCAACCTCAGCATTGCAGAAGAACCACAAATATGGAGACAGCTGGTGTTTCTGTAACAGTAAGACAAAAAGACCTCTTCTAAAAAATTAGCTTCTGCCTCCTAAATTAAACTTGTCCTACTTGTAAAACACATTAGAAAAGAAAAAAATACTGATTTATTTACAGACAGGAAAGATGATTATGTAAAAAATGTAGTGACACAATTCTAAAAGAAGGGATTCTCATTGCTTGAGAAAATATTAAAATGTAGGAATAGAAAGTTAGGTGAGTGGTAGATTTGAAACGCATGTTGTAACTAATACTTTCCCAATAAATGTGTTGAATGAATGAGTGGCATAACTCTCTAGGAGATGAGAACAAAGCCCTGGATGGGAATGCGAGGGGTTACATTGAGCTGGAAAGGAAGAAAGGTGAGTGGTCTCACATGGAAGGTCTTACTTTAAGTAAGAAGTTGAATAAATTTGAGTAAGAAATTGAATAATGAATGAGGGTACTAGGACTCTTAAAAAACCTTGGTGAAACATGAAATTCACTACTGACCAGCTAGAAAGAACTCAACTCTGAGGGAAATGAGAATAACAAAAAGGCCTGGGTATCACGAAATTGTTCTGTTTGCTTATTGGAAACCCACTGAGGGCAGGTTATCTCTGCATTCCTCCTACTTTGAGGATACACTCATCATGTTTGTAACCTCCTTAATGAGTGCATGCACACAGGGAAAAAAAGCCCAAAGATCCAAGTCTGATATCAAAAGCAAGACACAAAACAACAAAAAATAATAGATAAAAAATTCTTTACAAAGGTTGTTGTTGTTATGTGCTGTTGCGTTAACTATGCCTTATAGCTACCCTATGCACAACAGCTCTGAACCCTGCTCTATCCTGAGCCAATTGCACCATCTCTGACACCCTTATCTTCATTACCTCAGTCACTGTGTCAATCCATCTCAAACAGGGTCTTCCTCTCCTGCTCTGTCCCTCCACTTATCTAAGCATGATATCTTTCTCCAAAGACTTGTCTCTCCTCCTTTTTTGACAAAGGTAAGTAGAGATAAACACAGTAGAACTGCTATAAGGTAATAATAATGCTTGTTATTACTGTTAGGTGCTGTCAAGTTGAGTACTACTCATAGTAACCCTAAGAAGAGTATACTTGAACTCTGTCCTCTTCTGTGCCATCCTTATCATCTCTTATACCATAGAACCCATTGCTGAAGTCATCTGCATAACATAGGTTCTTGATGAGTTTTCTTCCAATCTTTTCTTAAATTTTACATTGGTTTGCTTACAACTTTGTATACATTATGTTTCACACTATCTTGCATTCATATTGTGCTTCATTCTCATTCATTATATTTTTTTAGATTAAATTTTATTAATTTTAATGAACATTTACAGAGATTTGGGGTTTTCAGTCATTCATTGTTGCACTATTTTCTCTACCCTCCTCCGCAGTTCGTTCTTCTCTTTTTCCCCCCCTTGAAAGTCTGTTTTAATTGTCCGATTGCCACAGTGCTTGTCAAAGACAGTTTTGATTAATCTCCTTTGTCAGTGTGTCCTTTGCCATTCCCTATCACCTCTCCTTGAGAGAGACTTCACCCTGATTCGTAGGGAAAAGGGGACGGAGTATTCTCGTAGCTACTTCCTTATGTTTTATACAATCAATCGCCATTAAACCATGCCCATTGTTAATGCCACGTTCTTCTTTATAGAGTTTATCATCATGAATTATTTGCTCAGCAGACAGATGGAATAGGTATGGAGAAAGGATACAACCTTGACATGCAGTAAACATTAAGTATGATGTGCAGAATTAACAATTTAATGGAAATAGATCTTTCCCCCAGTAGAGTTTATAAGCTTATATCAAAGAATTTGGTGGGAGATTCTATCAGAGATGATTCTAAATTAAGAGTCTGGAAAGAAATAAGACCAGGTTAAAAAATGGATATACAATATTTAAATACATATGATAGAAGCAGAACTAATACTACAGGCTATAATGTATTATCCAATATGGATTTTTTAGCCATTGGTTTTGACTTTCACCACATGGCTGTGTAGGAATCAAAGGTAAGGTAGGTTTTCGGTTTACCAAGGGTTGAACAACTTGCTAGTAATGTAAATAAGCTAAATATCAGCTTTCAGTGGAAACATGTAAATAAGGTATGGAAACTCTTGGTACTAGCAGCCAGGAAATCAAGAGGCAAATTGCATTGGGAAAGCCAGCTATCAGGGACCTCTCCAGAGTACTGAAAAGCAACGATGTCCGTCTGGAGACTAAGGTACTCCTGATACAGGCCATAGATTTTGCAATCACTCGCTATGCACTGGAAAGCTGGACAGTGACTAGGGATGATAGAAAAAGAATTGATACCTTTGAGCTGTGGTGCTGGCGAAGAATGTTGGATATACCATGGACTGCTAGAAGAACAAACAGGTATGTTCTGGAGAATGTGAAACCAAGCTGCTCCTTGGAGGCAAGAATTCTGAAGCTTTTTCTGACATACTTTGGACATGTTGAAAGGAGGGACTAGTCCTTGGAAAGGGACATCATGTTTGGGAGAGTGGAGGGAAAGTGCAGGAGAAGAAGACCCTCGATGAGATGCATCGATTCTGTGATTGTGGTAATAGGAATGGGTGTGTTGGAAACAGTGAGGTTGGCACAGGGTAGAGCAGGGTTTTTAGGGTTCTTGTACATAGGGTCACTATGAGTCACAAGTGATTCGGTGGCATACAACAACAACAAACGACTATTGAGGAAATTGGTCAATTTTTTCATCCTGCTAGACTTAAATTGAGTGGGTTCAGAGACATAAACGGAAAATCTCCTTACTATCAAGAAAGAATAAGTAGAGAATGCAGGGTCTCCTTTAGGCCAGAGATCCCTGACCAAGGCAAAGACAACGATATAGTGATGGCACCAATAGCAGCAGAGGGTGCACAGAATCAGAGGATGGCGAGACAGAGCTGAACCGGATGCAGTAAGAGCTGAATACCTTGACCTAGGCTTACTGACAGAGTTTAAAAAAAAAAAAAAGAACAAAAACATATGTAATTGGCAGAAGTAAAAGATCTTTTTAACAGATGTGTGGCCATGTAAGAGGTCCCAGAAATGCAACACTGAAGGTCAGAACCCTGCAAGTGAGCACACCTGAGAAGCTGTCCTGACTGAAGAACTGTATCTTAAGTGTTCTAGCCTGAATGGTATAGTCTATAGGGAGTCGTACTGATAACACCAAGGTTGCAACTGGTTGGTGGCTTGTATCCTCCAGCAGCCCCATATAAGAAAGATAGATGGACAATCTGCTCTTGGGTAATTTACAGCCACAGAAACCCATTGGGAGGCCAAGAATTAGTTGGTTCCAACTAGATATCAATGATAGAAATTTCCTTATTAAACCCGCTTCCTAACTGTGAGTCTTTAAATTTTGTGTGAGAGTTGTGCTGAATTTTCTTTTTTTTTAGATAGTCCAATTTTT
>NW_006399882.1:3247339-3264581 GCF_000299155.1 Elephantulus edwardii | reverse complement strand
GCACATCCCCACCCCCACCCCAAGTATACTCCACTCTACAACCCTCATTCCAGACTCTTATGATAATCATAATGCCCTGAAATATATTAATTTTAAACTATTCTAATCTAGTAGTAGAGTAAATGAGCTACAGGAGAGAGTGCTAGTGTTAGAACTGACTGAATGATTGACTGAAGGTGTTGGGGGCATGCCTTAATTTACTTTAAATCACAAAGTAATTGACTTTGCGCTGTTGATGTTCTTGATAAAGATATTTTCCCTTTGGAAAGGTCAGATGCTATCTTTCACATGCTGACCAGACTATTTTTATACAATATGACACATGTAGATGAATAATCACTATAATAAATGAATAATAACATTCCAATAGGTGAGGTAATCTTGAAAGTTTGGAACAAGACAGGCTTATTTTAGGAAAACAGTGTTGTTGTTGTGTGCCATAGAGTCAGAACCAACACAAAGCTGACCCTCTGGTGGAGGCAGTTAATAGCACTGGAGGAGACTGTTCATTCTTCTCCTACAGAGTAGCTGGTGGCCTCAAACTGCCTGACTTTGGGATTGCAGTACAGATTCTTGACACTAGCCCACCACAGATAGCTACTTATAAGTGAGTGTTTTAGTCCCATTTATTCTTACATAAGTTCCTGAAAACTAGGGGCTTCTATAGATGGTTCTATAGAAAAAAATATTATCTGCATGTATATAAAAAAATGGAGAAATAGAAAGATAACTAGTAAAATGTGTATGAGGATCCAAGGGGTAGAAGGGTGGAGTAGAGAGGAAGAGGATGGGTGGGGAATGGAGGGCTGTAATCATAGGGTCACACAATTTGATGGATGGAGGGAGGGGCAGGTAAAGGAAATGGGAAAGATCAGGTATGAATATCAATGCATACAAACTTTGTAAGTAAGCCATTATAAAATAAACATTTTATGTAAAGAAATCAAATAAATAAACAATTGGACACACCCCCACCCCTAAAAAATGTTCACGTAGACTCAGGGTCCTCTGATAGACTATGCTCAGAGACCCATGGACTTCAGACTAAGAACTGCTGGTGTTAGTTCCCATCCAATCAGCCTGTGATTCATTATAACTCCATGTACAAAGGAAGTAGGCAGAGTCTAGTCCTGCATCATCCTCACCTGGACTGTTGAGGTAGGGATTTGAGTGGCTGATTTTTGCAAGTAGACCCTCAAGTCTTTTTTTAAAAATTCATATTAGACTGAAAGTTCTGCTGAAACCTATTTGGCAACCTAGCAACAAGCCAGTTTCCACTGAAAATAGGAGCTGGCTCTTCAATGAGGTGTACTGGCCAGGAAGTCAACTGGAATGTACTGTGTGGAAAGCAAGATCTCTATCTCTGCATCACTCCTACCCTCACTGTCTTTACAGAGAAATACAATTTAAATGATGCTAAAGCTGGCAAAGTCACATCCATGTCTCTACAAACTATGCCCTTATTGATTCGATGATTATTTATTAAGCAACATTTTTTCCAAGACTTTCCAAATCAAACCTTTAATTTTTCACACATATGATTGCATTCTTGATCTTTTCCCCCAGGAAGTATTATAGAACATTTACTTTTAAATTGTATCACTGTATAATTCCTCTCTGTCATCTCTATGTGCACCATAATTCTATAATGAAAATCTTATCACCTGGATTTTCTAAGTTAGGCTTTTAAAAGAACGTTAGCACATTGAAGAGAATGAGGATTCTAGAAAACTTAATTGTGCTCATGCCAAACACACATAGATAAAAATGTAGTTGTTCAAACAGAACAAGAGAACGTTTAAAATCAGGAAAAGTGTGTCTCAGGGCTGTATCTTTTCTCTATATCTATTCAGTCTGTATGCTGAGCAAATAATTTGAGAAGCTAGTCTCTACTAAGAAGAATATGGTACTAGATTTGAGGAAGACTCATTAACTTATGTTATACAAATAACACAACCTTGTTTTCACAAATACTTGACACACTTATTGAAGACGTTTAAAGACTACAGTGTTCAATACCAGTTATATTTAAACATCAAGAGAAGAAAAATCCTCACCATTGTCCCAATAAGCACCATCAGAGGGAGAAAAAGAAAATGGAAGTTTTCAATTATTTCATTTTGCTGGGCTCCACAATCAACACCAATGGTACAGCAATCACTCTGGACGGCAGTTTGACATTTCCTCAAAAAACTGAACATAGAAATTCCATGTGACCCAGCTAGTCCAATGCTAGGAATATAACTCCAGGAAAATAGAGTTGAGACATAAATGGATATTTATACACCAATATTCATAGCAGCTCTAGCCACAATAGCATGAATATAGAAGCAATCTAAATGTTCATCAACAAACAAATGGATTGAGAAATTGTGGTATGTTTACATAATGGAATACCATGCAGCACTCAAGAGCAACAATTGCTTAAAATACTATGCTACATGGGAGAGGTTAAAGAACATTATCCTGATTGAACAACTCAGTTTCATAAGACCAAATACTCCATAAGATCCTTATTGCAATAATAGAATGATACGAGTAAGATGTGTATAGAAGTCTAAAGGGGACAGAGCATGGATGCAGGCAGGGGGACTGAGAGTGGAGAGAGAGGAAAGTCTTAGAGTCATAGAATCTGGTGGGCAGAGGGATAGCATGAAGAAATTAGGATATATCTAGTGGGGACCTGAAAAGATCAAGTGACAGTCGGCAAAGATCAATGGTGATTAATTATCTATCTAATACAGTGTATGAAAATGATTATATGAAACAATGTGAACGAGAAAAGTGTGAAACACAGCATTCATGAATGAAACACAATGTACAAGCAATTTGTATGCATACTAATTAAAAAAAAGAACTCAAAAGAAGTGTTACATTGAGGAAATCTGCTGTCAAGGACGTCTCCAACGTGCTAAAGAGCAATGATATCAGTTTAAACATTAAAGAGTACCTGATCCAAGCTATGGTATCTTGGTTGCTTTGTATGCATCTGAAAGTTGGGCAATGAATAAGGAAAAGCAAAGAACTGACAACTTTGAATTGTGATTTTGATGATATTGTTGTTGTTAGGTGCCATTGGGTTGAGTATGACAACATGGTGACCCTATGAACAAGAGATATGAACCTTGTTCTATTCTGTGCCAATCTCACAATCTCTGGCATACTCAAGTCCATTGCTATAGTCACTGTCAATCTCCAGGTTGAAGGAATTCCTTTCCTTCACCACAGCCCCGCTTTTGTTCTTTTCCAAGGAATAGCCTTTCCTACCAACATGCCCAAAGTATGGGAGAAGAAGCTTTACCATTCCCTCCTCTGAGAAACATTCTGGCTGCACCCTCTCTAAGATGGATCTGTTTATTCTCTTGGCAGGTCATGGGATACTCAGTACTCTTCTTCAACACTACAGTTAAAAGGCTTTATTTTTCCCCTCTATCATCTTTTTCATTGTCCAGCATTCAGCATCATAGCAGGTGAATGAAAAGACCATAGTCTGAATCAAACTCACCTTAATCCTCAAACTAACAATGCTCCTCAGTAATTTGGAAAGGTCCCTGACTTCAGACATTCCCAGTGCAATATATCTCCTGATCTCCTGACTGCTAGCACCAAGGGTGTCGATTGTGAATCCAGGTAAGTTGAAGTTGTTGATAGTTTCCATTTTTTTCCCTCCACCTATCATGATGTTGCCTATTGGTCCAGTGGTGAGAATTTTTATTTTCTTGATGCTGAGATATAATCCATATTGGAGGCTTCAGTGTTTGATCTTCTGCAGCAAGTGTTTCAAGTCCTTCTCACTTTGATACTGAGGATTATTGATGAGTCTTCCTTCAATCCAGGTGCCACATTCTTCTAGAATGCAGCTTCTCAAAAAATTTGCTCAGCATACGGATTGAACAAGTATGGAGAAAGGATAAAACCTTGACACACACATTTCTTGATTTTAAACCATATTCTCACAGCAGCTTCTCGGTGTAGTTATAGGTTTTGCATGAGCACAATTAAGTGTTCCGGGATTCCCGTTCTTCAAAAGGCTACTTATAATTTGTTATGATCCATACAATGAAAAGCCTTTGCATAGTTCATAAAGTACAAATTGACATTTTTCTGATATTCTTTGCTTTCAAATAGGATCCATCTGATATCAGCAATGATATCCTTGATACCTTTCTAAATCCAACTTGAACTTCTGGCAGTTCTCTATGTACTGTTACAGCCATTTTTGCAAAATCTTCGGCAGTATTCGGCTTGCATGTGATATTAATGGTATTGTTCTATAAATTCCACATTCTGTTGTATCACCTTTCTTGGGAATGGGAACAAATATGGCTCTTTTCCAGTCAGTCAGCCAGGTAGATGTCCTCTAAATTTCCCGAGAAAGTCTAGTTAGTATGTCCTGGGCTGCATCTGTCATTCGAAACATTTCAATTGGTATCTCACTGATTCCTGGGGCCTTATTTTTGCCAATGCCTTCATTGTAGCTGGAACGTCTTCCTTCTTTACCACTGGTTCTTGATCATATGTTATTTTCGGAAATATTTTCATGCCAAGTAGAAATGCAGAGTGATTCTGTGTATTTCCTCTGACTTCTTTTGATGTTTTCTGGATCATTCAAGATTTTGCCCATAGTATCTCCAAGTATTGCAATTTGAGGCTTGAATTTGTTTTTCAGTCTTTCAGCTTGAGAAATGTGAGTGAGTTCTTCCTTTTTTATTCTTCAATTCTAGTCATAATAGTTTGCTTTGTCTTCTCAAGCATTTTGTATTGCTCTTTAATTCCAACATCTCTTCCCTTTGTTTTGGCTTCTGAACCCTCTAGTGCAATTTCCAGCATGTCTTCTGATGTCAATTTTGGTTTTTTCTTCCTCCTCTGTCTTTGAAATGACCTTTTGCTTTCTTCATGGATGATACCCTTAATATCATCCCACAACTCTTACAGTGTTCAAGTATAAGTGTTCAATGCTTCAAACTTACTCCTAAGATAATTTCTAAATTCAGTTGAGATAGACTCAAGATCATATTTTGGTTCTTGTGGACTTGTTTTCACTTTCTTCAGCATCACCTGGAACCTGAAAACAAGTAATTGATGGTATTTCTGTTCCACAGTTGGCACCTGGCATGGTTTTGACTGCTGATGTAGAGTTTCTCCAAAGATTCCTTCCACAGATATAGTCAATCTGATTCCTATGCAGTTCATCTGATGATGTCTATGCATAAAATCACTGTACCATCTATGTTGGTGAAGAATACTAAGTGAGTAACCAAAGAACAAACAAGTCTGTCTGAGAGGAAGGGAAACCAGATGACTCACTGAAGACAAGGATGGTGAAACTTCATCTCATCATATTTTGGACATGTTTTAATGAGGGGCCAGTCCTTGGAAAAAGATGTGCTAGGAAAGCTGGAGAGTCAGTGAATGAGACGACAATCCTCAACTAGACAAACTCACATGGTGACTGTAACACTGGGTCAGAGCATATCAGAGATCGTAGGATGGCATGAGAGAGGGCAAGATTCTGCTCTCTGTCCATAGAGTGACTATGAATCATAGTGGATATAACAACAACAATAGCTGGAATGAAAACTGCTTTACAGAAAAGTGACAAAATGCTCCACAATAAAGTGCAAACAGAGCTCTAGTGGTCTAAAAGCTATTCTTTCAACCCAAAAGCATGTAGTTCAAATCCATTGAAAAAAGGCAGATAATTTACTGTCTCTCAGAACCTGCTAGAGGATCAGCTATGGGTTGGTTCCAACTCACTGGAACATAACAAAAAGAACAGCAAAGTGCACAGCCAATAATAGAGAAAGAGAAGGAGAGGGAGAGAGGGACAGGGAGAGAGAGAGAGAGAGAGAGAGAGAGAGAGAGAGAGAGAGAGAGAGAGAGAGAGAGAGAAGGAGAGGAAGAGGGAAAGAATATGTCTTTTTGATAAATCTGCTGAACTCATGCGGGGTTTCATAACTATATATGGCACTGAAGTAATTTCTAATGGAATGACCTGGTCTCAGAGGACTTTGGTCAGTAGCGGTTAAGGCACTGACTCTCCATGGCAATGGAACTCTGGTGTCTGCAGAACAGATAAGTCAGGTAGAAATTATGAAGTCCAACCTCCATTCATTTCCCTGACAGCTCTGAGCCTGGGGGGGCACAAAACAGCAAACTTCATCTACAGGAAGCTGAAAGTGACACCAAGGAGGCCCACTGGAGAGCATCAAAACCTTACGGTGTTTTAATTTCCTTATCTGAGATAGGTGAGAAATGCATAGTTTAATGGATATACACTGAAGTATGGAAATAATTTTCCAGGCCAATGTTTTCACCAGTTATAAAAGATGTGAGAGGATATCACCATTTCAAAGACATAAATCTCAGAGTTCATTTTATATCAATATATAATTTAGGAAGGACATCTCTGGTTTGCAGGGACTCTAGGAGCCTGGTAACTTTGGGAATGAAGTACAGCTCTGTGACTTAAATCAAAGGTTAGTGAGTTTAAAGTCACACCACTGAATTCCAGGATATATTTGGTATGAAGCTCTTCTTTTCCTAATGTTGCTGTTGTTGCTTGCTGTTGAGTAGAGCATGACTCAGAGCAACCCTATGAACTAAAGGCCTGAAGACTTTTTATAACTAGTCACATTTATCAAAGTTCATAGAGTTTCCAGAGGCATGTGGTTTAGGAAGTGGATGCTACTCATGCTTCCAAACCTGTCTTAAACTGGAAGCTCCACCAAACACTGTCCACCATGGGTGACTGTTATGGCCTTTGACACCATAATGGCACAAGGTTCAGTACCACAGCAACCCTAGGTTACCTCAGTTCAGCAAATTGACAGAAGAGTGCTGTACCCTTCGAAGAATGTTCCCCCAAAATATAATAGCAACCAACTTTTAAATACAAACATCCTCCCCAAGGTCTTCTTGACTCTAAGCAAGACGCTTAAATAAAAAAAACAACCAATATAGTATGTTGTTGTTATGTGCTGTTGAGTCACCTGTGACTATAGAGACCCTATGTACAGTAGCTCTGAACCCTTCCCTGTCCTGAGCCAGCCTACACGCCATAATTCAATGCAATTTTATTACAAAGATGTGGCCCTTCTTCCTACAATAAAATCTTGTAAAGGTAAAAGTTTATTAAGTAATGGGGTCTCTGTGAGTTCAAATCACAGAGTTCAAATCAAATAGGAGGCAACAGACTTTTTTTAAGTTGGTTTTTCTTAACATGAAATGCTAGCCAGTTTATATGTATTCAACTAAACTTATCTCTAGATATGTGTATGCAGACATGCAAACTAAACTTAGATGTAATGGAAACGATTTCTACTCATGACTATTCTCTGTGTATCCGAATAGAACTATATTCCAAAGGTTTATCAATGGCTGGTTTTGTTTGTGGTTTTTGTTTTGTTTTGTTTTGAAATGAATCACCAGGACTTTCTTTTCAGGCATATATGTGTGGATAAAAGTATCCAATCTTTCATTGCGCAGCCAAGCACTTGGTTTGTCCCTCTCATGAGCTCCACAGATAGAGACCTTCAATCTACTGCCATTGTGTCTATTCCAACTCATAGCAAGCTTGTAAGACAGGCTAGAACTGCTCTGTAGAGTTTCCAAGGCTGTAACTATTTATAGAAGCAGATTGCCTCATCTTTCTCCAGTGGAGCAGCTGGTGGGTTCGAATCACACCAACTTCTCAGTTAACAGCCAAATGCCATTACTCTCTATAGATAAAATATTATGTATCATTAAGTTGTAACTGACCCATAGCTGACCCTTCACTGTGTTTCCATGTCTGACCCGCCAGTGGGTTTTCAGAAGCAATAAATTCTCCAGGGGGAGACTTCTCACCACTCTCCCACAGAGTAGCTGGTAGGTTTGAACGATGTGCCTATGGCTTGGCAGTGCAACTCCTTGCCAGGGCCTTATAAGCCCTACATTTACTTCTTATAGAAACATAGGTGTGTAGAACTCATTATTACTCCTCTCTTGGAGATTAGAGTCTGGTGGGAGCAATAAGTAATAAATGAGTAAGTTTGTTGTTGTTGTGTGTTCTTGAGTCAACTATAACTCATTGTTCATGATGACCCTGTGAACAATAGATTGGAAACTTGCTCTATGCTGTACAAAGTTCATGCTCTCTAATGTGCCTATTGTTACGGTCATCCTCAACCCCGCTTGGTGGTCTTCCTATTTTTCACTAACTCTCTATGAAATAAATTAATACATAGATATTAAGTTGGATGAAGGAAATGAAAACAAAGTAGTGAGAGTGATGGAGAATAACAATGGGGGCCTGCGTAGCTTAGAAAATCTAGGAAGGCTTCTGAAGTCTGAGAAGGGGCTAGCCTTTGGAGTGCTAGAGATGGATAAAGAAGGAAGATTATGAGAAGGGTAAGAGCTTACCGTGTTTAAGGACATGAAGCATTGCAGTTGCAGTGGGTAAGAAGAAAGGCATGAAATGAGATTTGAGGCAAGACCAGGGAAATCCTCATAAAAGTCTGAATTTATGGCACACAATTTGTTACTTATTTATGAGTCACTCCATAGTGAATCTCAACAATCAAATGCACATAATCAAAAGAATCCAATTTAGGGATGATTTACTATTTGTCAGGTCCTGAGTAAAGTGATCCATGTGTGCTGTTTCCAAAGATTTTTCCAGTGTGCCTGCAAGAGAGGTAATACCACTATTCAAAGGCATCAATTTCTCTTGAGTTTTTCTAATTCACTGTCTACATTTCACATGTAGATGAAGCAACTGAGAAGACTCTAGCTTTGGTTGCATCTTAAAGTGACTTTAAAATGACACGTTTAGCACTTTAAAGGTCAACATACTATTTCATGAAACCTGCGAATATCTTACCTTACATGAAAAAAGAAATGTTGCTAATGTTGCTAATTGCAGTAACCATATCGTCTGTTTGTTCATTCTTCTTAGGTTGATCCTCTCTTCCACTGATCTTTTACAATAGTCTTAGTCTGTACATTATGTATATTTTCCCCACCCTGGGAAGAATGGATGAACAGACAATACAGGTACTACAATTTTAGCAAGTTGGAATGAAAGTATAAATATTCAAATAGGAAGAGGGAAAAGGAGAAGGGTGAATGAAGAAGGGGAAGAAAAAAATAGGGCAGGAGTTGTTGTTGCTGTTGTGTGCCTTTGAGTTGCCTGACTCATAGTGACCATATGTGCAACAGCCCTAAACGCTGCTCTATCCTGTGCCAATCTGTCTCTGACACACCTATCCTGACTACCCCGGTCACTGAATCAATCCACCTGATAGAGGGTCTTCCTCTCCTATGCTGTTCCTCCACCCTCCCAAACATAATGTCCCTCTCCAAGGACTGGTCCCTCCTTACAACATGCCCAAAGTATGTCAGATGAAGCTTCAGAATGCTTGCCTCCAAGGAGCAGTCAGGTTCTTCTAGGTTGTATAGCCCTGGTGTGCCCACTTGGCATACAGAGGTAACTTGTGGTTGTTGTGGAGCTGAACACTGTGACCTTGATGTGTCAGATGCCAGGTTACCCGTCGTGGGCAGTGTTTGGTGGAGCTGTCCGAATAAAACAAGCTTGGAAGCAGGAGTGGCATCCACTTCTGTAATAGCTTGCCTCAAGAAGCCTATGAACCTGGAAAAAGTGTGAAAGTCACACAAGTGTTGAGGACTTTCCTTCATAGTGTCGCTATGAGCCACCTACGACTTGATAGCACTTAACAACAGGACAAACCTGTTAGTTTTCTTAACAGTCTATGGTATATGTAATAATCTTCTCTAACACCACAGCTCAAAGGCATCAATTCTCCTTCTATCCTCCATAGTCATTTTCCAGCTCTCTGACACATAGCAAGTGATTGTAAAGACTATGGACTGTATCAGAGGCACCTTAGTCACCAGAGTGACATCATTGCTCTTCAGTACTTTGGCGAGGTCTTTAGCAGCATACTTTCCCATTGCAATATGTCTTTTGATTTCCTGGCTACTGGTGTCAAGAGTGCCGACTGTAGAGCCAAGCAAACTGAAGCTATTAACAGTCTTAATCTCTTCACCACCCATCATGACTTTGCTAATTGGCCCAGTGGTGAGAAACTTTGTTTTTGTGATATTGAGCCTCAGTCCATATTGAAAGCTGCAGTCCTTGACCTTCTACAGCAAGTGCTTCAGGTCCCCCTCAGTTTCAACAAGCAGGGTTGTGTCATCTGCATAACACAGATTATTGATGAATCTTTCTCCAATCCTGATGCCACATTTCTCCTCATACAGCCCAGCCTCCCGGATAATCTGTTCTGCATATAGATTGAAAAGGTATGGGGATATGACAAGTTCCTGGCATACACCCTTCCCAATTTTGAACCATAGAGTGTTTCCTTGCTCTGTTCTGATGACTGTCTCCTAGTCCAACTATAGGTTTCACATTAGTGCAATCAAGTGTTCTGAGATTCCCATTCTTCTCAGAGTTAGCCACAGTTTTTTTGTGATTCACACAGTCTAATGCCTTTGTATAATCAATGAAACACAGATAGACATTCATCTGTTACTCCCTGCTTCAGCCAAGATTCCTCTAACATTAGCTACAATACCTCTAGTACCGTGATTCCCTCTAAACCCAGCTTGCATTTCTGGTAGTTCTCTGTTGATGTGCTGCTTCAGTCATTTTTGGATAATCTTCAGCAGAATCTTGCTTGCATGTGGTATTAATGATATTGTTTGATAATTTCCAGTTTGTCAGATCATCTTTCTTTGGAATGGGAACAAATATGGATGTCTTCCAGTCAGTTAGCTAAGTGGTCCTCCAGATTTCTTGACACAACTTGGTGAGCACATTTAGGGCAGCACCCATTAGTTAAAATATGTCATTTGGTATACCATCAATTCCTGGAGCATTATTTTTTGCCAATTCTTTCAAAGCAGCTTGAACTTCTTCTTTCATTATCATAGGCTCTTGCTCATATGTTGTTTCATGAAATTCTTCCGTGTTTACAAATTCCTTTTGGTACAATGACTCTTTATACTCTTTTCATCTTCTTTTAATACTTTCTGCATCATTTAATATTCTGCCTAAATCAGGAGAGATTAGTGAATAGAGGGGTGGGATGAAAGAATAGCCATGGTAGAGTGAGAATTTGATATATTATCATATCAAATAAAAAAGCTTTGATAAACTATAATTTATATTATAAAACATAATGTATATGAATTACATATATGGAAACCAATTAAAAAACCCACATAAACAAAAAAACCTCAACCAAAGACTAGAAGAAAGATTGCAGATATATTGCATTAAGGATCATGAGCGGAGAGATTATTTTGGTTTATTCAGGTAACCACAATCTAATCACAGAAGTAAGAGAGAGAGAAAATGGAATGAGAGGTGTATGAAAAAGGGTTCAACCTGAAGATTCAATGCTACTGGCATTAAAGATGGAGGAAAGAGCCACACGTCAAAGAATGCAGGTAGACCCTAGAAACTGGAAAACATAAAGAGATGAATTTCTTTCTGAAGTTTCCCCGTGAGACTGTGTCAGACTTCTAACCTGAAGAACTGTAATATAAATTTGTGTTGTTGCACGCCCATAAATTTCTGGCAATTCATTACGGTAGCCACAGGAAATGAATGTTACTATGTGCTGTTGAGTTGGCCATGATTCACAGAGACCCTATCAACAACAGATCAAGTTCTGTGCCATCTGTATGATTTCTGCCATGTTCAAACCCATTGTTGCAGTCACTGTGTCAATCAATCCCTTGAGTGTCTTCCTAAATTTCTCTGACTGTCCACTTTTCCAAGTACAATGTATTTTTACAAGGACTGGTCCCTCCTGAGAAGATGCCCAAAGCACGTTAGACAAAGTTCCACCATCCTTGCCTCCAAAGGGCACCCTCATTTTACATCCTCCAAGATAGAATTTTTGTTCTTTTGATAGTCTATGGGATATTCAATATTCTTTGCCAACACCACAATTCAAAGGCACCAGTTCTTTGTTTTTCCTTATTCATTGTGTGACTTCCAGATTCACAGAAAGTAACTGAAAATACATGGCTTGGGGTGTGTGGGAGGTGCTCTTTATTCTTTAAATGGACATTCTTGCTTTTAGCACCTTGGACAAGTCCTTGACAGCAGGTTTTCCCAATGCAGCAGATCTTTTGCTTACATAACTGCTGCTTCTTTGAGTGTTGATTGGGGATCCAAGTAAGACAGAATCATTGATAAAATACCAAGGTTTAGGAAGCTAATAATAATTCTTTACACTTTCTTTCCTCTACCCCAAGGTAAAATGAATCCATCTGTCCTTAAGCTTTTGCAGGACTCTGTAAACTTAGTCATTTACATCTACCTCTGAATCATAATTTTGGCTGTTATTAGATGCCATCAGATTGGCTCTGACTCATAGTCTCTATGTACAACAGAAGAAAAGTGCTGCATGTTTCAGCACCATCCTCTCCCCATTGCTTGCTGAGTTTGTTGTAACCACTGTGTCAATGCATCTTGTTAAAAGTTTGCTTCATTTTTGCTGATCACCTACTTTAGCAGGTATAATATTCTTCCCCAGGGACTGGTCTCTCCTAATAACAGGCTCAAAGCATATGAGACAGTCTCACCATCCTCACTTTTGAGGAACATTCTAGCTGTGCTTTCAAGACATATTTGTTCATTCTTCTGACAGCACCTGGTATGTTTCATATTCTTCACCAACATCATGATTCAATGCCATCAAGTCATCTATTGTCTTCCTTATTTACCGTCCAGCTTCCATATGTATATGAGGTGACTGAAAATACCATGGCTTAGGCCACGTGCTCCCCGCTCCTCAGAGTGACATCCTCACTTTTTATCACTGTCGAGAGGTCTTTTGCAGCAGATATGTCCTGTGTAATTCATCATTTGATTTCCTGTCTGGTTCCTCCCCAGCTTTAGGGAGGCATATTTCCACATTGACTCTATAAATACAAAGTGGTTCAAACCTGATAAATACCATAGTCTACTGACTCTTAAAGGTGGAGAAAATTCTCTATGAAATGGGTGATATTTTTTCAATGTTCAATAGATGAATCAATAATCTGCGGAATTTATAAACAATGGGATGGTGCTCAGCCTTAAGAGCTGCAAAGCCCTAACATACGCTGCAAGATGGATGGACCTTCAAAACACATGTGAAGCTAGATAATTCAATTACAAAAGCAAATTGTATATATATAAAGAGGGAGGGAGAGAGAGAGAGAGAGCAAGAGAGCGCTTATTCCTAGAATAGGCAAGTTGTGTATAGTTATCTGGGATGGCAGAGTAGTAGAAAGGTGGGAACTCCTCCCTTATAAAGATTTACAGTCAAAGAAACTCAATGGAGGTCAGTTATGAGTTGGAACTGACTCCACCACAATGGTTTGCTTGGGTTGAGCAGGAGAGTGGAAAAGAAAGAATTGTTTAGGAGACCATGTTTCTGTTTAAAGTGATGGGATACTGAATTGGTAAATGTTGTTCTACTTGTGTTTATATCAATAAAATGAACACAGATAAATCAAATCAGATATTTAAATCAATGTATTATGTTGACATTTTTTAATATCTATTCCCCCTCCCTCCCATACACTGCCCTTACATCTAAAGAATTACAAAGAAGAATTTATTGTGTTTCCTGACTTCCAAAGTGGTTAGATTCAGCAGGAGGAGACATGAATATTGATGCTGTGGGAGATAAATTGCAATTATATTACATCATATATAGTGCTACAAAATAACACATCAGAGTGGTAAGAAGGTGAAAAGTCAGTGTGGCTATATTTAATTTTGGCTATGTAGAGGAAGAACAACTATGGATGAGTTATATTTCAAATAGATGAAAATGATAGAGAAAAACATAGTCTGAACAAAAGAATAGATGTTCCTGTAGAGTGTTTGAGGCCAGTAAAGTTCCCCATAAACTAATGGGTAAATATCTAACTTAGTGGATTGTTGCACAAGTGAATTTGGACAGGTTATTAAGGGTCTAATCACAAAGGGGGCCCAAAAGGGAAGCTTGAACTAGGTATAGTTGATCATAAAGAGCCTGAGAGAGACTGGAGAACATTCATTAAACTAAGTGAACTAACTTAGTCCCATAAGAACAAATACTGTATAAGACCATTATTGTAGATGAGACTATTATGTATGAGGATTCAAGGGGGGAAGGCAGGAGCAGAGGAGTGAGGATAGATGGGGGAGTGGGTGGAGGTTGGGGAGTGGTTAATCATAGGATAACACAATTTGATAGATGGAGGGAAGGATGAATAAAGGAACTGGGAAAGATCCAGTGTGAAAAACAATGTACACGAACTTTGTAAGTAAACCAGTATAAAATAAAAATTTTATCTAAAAAAAAGACTATGATGCACTTAATTCAAGCCATAATATTTTAAATTAACTTTCTACGTATCTAAGGTTGTTGTTATGTGCTGCTGAGTCGTTTGTGACACATAGTGACCCTATGTACAACAGCCCTAAATTCTGCTCCATCCCTTGCCAATTTTAGGTCTCTGATAGACCTACCCTCATTATCCCAATCACTGAATCAATCCATCTTATTGAGGGTCTTCCTCTCTTGAAAATCTGTTCACTCTCCCAAACATGACACCCCACTTCAGGGACTGGCTTTGCAACATGTCCAAAGAATGTCACATGAAGCTTCAGAATCATTGCCTCTAAGGAGCAGCCTGATTTCACACTCTCTAGGATGTTTGTTCTCCTAGCCATCCATGGTTTATTCAATACTCTTCTCCAGCACCACAGCTCAAAGGCATCAATTCTCCTTCTGTCATCCCTAGTCATTGTCCAGCTTTCTGATGCATGGCAAATAATTCCAAAGACTATGGCCTGAATCAGGTGCATCTTAGTCTCCAGATTGGCATCATTGTTCTTCAGTACTTTGGAGAGATCTCTGATGACAGACTTTCCCAGTGTAATTTATCTTTCAAATTCCTGCCTGTTGGTACCAATAATGTTGACTGTAGAGCCAAGCAAACAGAAGTCATTGACAATCTTAATCTCTTCATTGTCTATCATGATGCTGCCAATCCTCCCAGTGGTGAAAATCTATTATTTCTTGATGTTGATCTTCAATCCATATTGAAGGCTTCAGTCCTTGACCTTCTGCAGCAAGTGCTCCAGGTCCTCCTCAGTTTTAGCAAGCAAGGTTGTGTCATCTGCGTAATGTAGATTGTAGGAATGAATAAGGATGACAGAATAAAGAGTGATGCCTTTGAGTTGTAGTGCTCAAGAAGAGTACTGTATCCTGTGGACTTGGAGAAAGTGGAACCAGGGTGCTCCTTGGAGACAAAGGTAGTAAGGCTTCATCAAATATCCTCTGGGAAGGTTATTAGGAGGATCCAGTTCCTAAAGAGTACATCATGTTTGGAAAGGTGGAGGGTAAGCAAAGACAAGAAGACTCACAATGAGGTAGATTGGCACAGTGACCGTAATGAGCTCAAGTATATCAGAGATGGTAAGAATGGCACAAGGTAGGACAAGGTTCAGATCTATTGTTCATAAGGTTGTTATGAATTGTAGTTGACTCAGCAGTACCTAACAACAGCAACCACTTTTAGTCACACTGATTAGGATCGCATTCTGTCCTGGACAGAATGAGAAAACAATGTAGAACAAAATTCAAATTCATAAGGAAGATGTACACAGGATGGAACCACAGAGATTGGTAGAACTCCTAAGAATTTGATTGTTGTGCTGTTGTTGTTATGTGCTGTAGCATTGACTATGACTCATAGTTGATCCTATGTACAACAGCTCTAACCCTTACTCTCTCCTGAGCCAACCTCACCACCTCTAATGCACTTGACCTCATTGCCACAATCACTGTGTCAATCCATCTTTTCTATGGTTTTTCTCTCCTGTGCTGACTCTTCCTTTCCAAGCAGGATGTGCTTCTCTAAGGATTTGTACCAACTGACAACGTGCCCAAAGTATATGAGAGCAACCTGGTTTCACTCTTTCCAGAACAGATCTGTTTGTTCTCTTGGTAGTTCATGGTATGTTAAATAGTCTTCTCCTGTACCATGACTCAAAGGCATTGATTATTCTTTCATCCTTAGTCATTGACCAGTTCTCAGATTCATAGCAAGCGATACAGATGATGATGGCCTAGATCAGGCACACCTTAGTCTCTAGACAGACATCATTGCTTCTTAGCACTCTGAAGAGGTTCTTGACAGTAGATTTTTCCACTGCAATTCATCTTTAATTTCCTGATTGCTGGTGCTAAGGGTTTTATTGAGGATGTGAGCAAGATGAAATTCTTAGCACAGTCAATCTTTTCTCCGTCTATTGGCCCTGTGGTGAAAATCTTTGTTTTCTTGTTGTTGAGTCTTTAAATATCTTACAAGATGGGAAGGGAACCTACTCCCTAGGAACAGATTTCAGCCAAAAAGTGGATAGGCCAATAGAGTGAACACAAATTTTTGTGAGGAAAGTATCCACAGGACAATTAACTATGAAAGGCCAAAAGGGCATTGCTTCCCCCAAAATAAAGCTTAGAAGAGAAGTGAAAAGGGGCAAGGGATGTGGAGAATAAGGTGGAAGTATAGTTCTGTTAGGTTGAGGGAACTGCAACCAGTATCATGAAACAAAATATGTTTGAATTGTTGAATGTGAAAGTAATTTGCTGCCTAAATATTCACTGAAACCACAATTAACAAGGAAAAAAGAGAGAGAGAGAGAGAGAGAGAATGTGCTCCCCTGGGACTTCTGACCTTTTATTAAGTACAAGAGTTTAATTACTTTCTTATTCCGTAGGTTCTTTTCATTTCCAGTTTTCTAGATCATAAAATCAGTTTGTGAGAAATTGAAGCACTTGAAGCTCTCTTCAATCTTGTTTTGACCTAATTTATTTTAGCAGATGCAAGAAGCATCACCGAAGAGCTCATTAAAATGAAGCTTTCCTGCTTTTTATGCTGTGCTGATTGGTGAGACTTAGATGTTACAGAAAGTTCCAGATGAAAAACAAAGGATTTTTAAGGCCTCTAAGGAGGCATCTGAATTCAAGAGAATGTAGTTACTAAAATAAAAATAAATAAATAAACAACTGATTATACTTCAGAAGTCTGAGATCTTAAAAAGGAAGGCCTGTGGAGTAGACCAGATAACAGAGGTAAAATGAGAGCTTATTGTCTGAGGTATATTGTTTGTTGTTGTTGTTATGTGCCGTCGAGTCGCCTGCGACTCATAGCGACCCTATGTACAACAGCCCTAAACTCC
>NW_006399882.1:3185361-3246879 GCF_000299155.1 Elephantulus edwardii | reverse complement strand
CTAACAGCAGACTTTCCCATGGCAATGCGCCTTTTAATTTCCTGGCTGCTGGTGCCAAGACTGTTGACTGTGGAGCCAAGCAAACTAAAGCTGTGTACATAGCACAGCTAAACCGTGGCAAATGTTCAAGTCAACTGGTAGAATCCGTTGGATTTAGGGGTAACATGTTTTCACAAGTATCCAGCATGCTGATTGAGGTGTGTGTGTGTGCGCACGCTTGTGTTTAAGAAAAAGAACAATAGTTAATTCAATAAATTTGATTACTGTTGTTGCCATGTGCTAATTGAATCAATTATGACTCATAGCCACCCTATGAAAAATGGCTCTGAACCTTGCCTGAATGGAGGAATGTAAAATGACTTCTATTTTATTTGCATATTTTAAAGCATTATTTTTATTTTCTAACTAAAGCATTATCACTTTCCATTATTTTCTAATACTTCAGGTTTCTCTATGCTGTTGTTATTCTGCACTGTTTAGTAGGAACCAAGTCATAGCTGGCCCTTCCGTGGGCTTTCAAAGGCGGTAAATCAAATAGGAAGACCCATCTGCACATGGTAAGAGCACAGCTAACCCGTGATAAACTACACTGTTTAGTTTAAGAACTTAGAAGAAAGAGACTTAAAAAAAGATGCTTTCAGGACATTTTTTTATCCTAAAAGTTACAATTACAGGCGGAGTTACCCTTCCATCATGCTGTATTATTTATGAGCCAATTTATTTGTGGCTTATAATCTCAAATTATACTTGAGTACACAAGTTACCGCATGAACATCTGCCCTGATTGAACTTTGAGGTCACACAAATATTAGAGAACTATTCGTACTATTTCTTTAGCTGTTTATAGTTTTTAAAAAAATCAAGGATGGTCACACATAGAGGTGTTTCCTAATTGTTTTTCTGAAAACTTGTAAGGGAAATATCATTTCTTGATGTGTGTGTACATATGGTTAAAAATCACAGCAAATAGAGCAAAAACAGGCACAATTCTGATAATATGAAATCTCATTATTTCAAGAAAGAAATAGTGTCAAGTAGACTTTAAACAGTGTAACACACCTTTCTAATCATGAGTTACAACATGACTAGAAAATTAATAAGGCCGTTGTAGAATCCAGCAGTGGACACAGTTTGATTGGAAAGTGGATGTGCTTCCACTTGATCGTGATAATGCGAAACTTATACTTGGACCAGGAGGCAGTTGTCAGAACAGAGCAAGGGAACCGTGCATGGTTCAAAATAGGGAAGGGCGTAAACCAGGGATGCATCCTAGTGGATGTGCTTGATTGTACTGGAAGAGTTAATACCTTAATTGGATCCTATCCTGAAATGTTTTTCTCTTTTAATAGATTGTATCTAAGAATTCCATTATTATATTGTTGTATCATTTATGAACTAAAGGGAGTATGAGAAAATGAGATGTTACATCTTGAAGGTGTATACAAAACATTTAGTTGGTAGAATTCACTAAGATAGCATTTCAATTTTGAACCAGTAAGAATAGATTTTTTTCCTATGTGCAAATCAGAAAATAGTAAGAGCAAAATGGTTAACAGGCTACTCTGAAAATAAAGTGTTGTTGTTGTTGTTGTTGTTGTTATGTACCGTCGAGTCACTTGCAACTCATAGAGACCCCATGTACAACAGCCCTAAACTCTGCTCTGTCCTGTGCCAATCTCACTGTTTCTGACACTCCCATCCTGATTACCCCAGTCACTGAATCAATCCACCTCATAGAGGGCCTTCCCCTCCTGCGCTGTCCCTCCACCCTCCCAAGCATGATGTCCTTCTCCAAGGACCGGTCTCTCCTCACAACATGTCCAAAGTATGTTAGATGGAGCCTCAGAATCCTTACTTCCAAGGAGCCACCGCTTTAACCCATTCCAGGATGAATCTGTTTGTTTTCCTAGCAGTCCATGGTACTCTCAATACTCTTCTCCAGCACCACAGCTCAAAGGCATCAATTATCCTTCTATCTGCCCTGGTCATTGTCCAACTCTCTGATGCATAACAAGTGATTGCAAAGACCATGGTCTGTATCAGATGCACCTTAGTCTCCAGGCAGACACTATTGCTTTTCAGTACTTTGGAGAGGTCCCTAACAGCCGACTTTCCCATGGCAATACGCCTTTTAATTTCCTGGCTACTGGTGCCAAGAGTGTTGACTGTGGAGCCAAGCCAACTAAAGCTCTGAACAATCTCAATCTCTTCACCATCCATCCTGATGCTGCCAATTGGCCCAGTGGTGAGAATCTTTGTCTTCTTGACATTGAGCCTCAATCCAAATTGGAGGCTGCAGTCCTTGACCCTCTGCAGCATGCAAATCACGTCCTCCTCAGTTTCAGCAAACAGCATTGTGTCATCTGCATATGGCAGATTGTTGATAGCTCTTCTACCAATCTTGACCCCACATTTCTCCTCATAGAGCCCAGCCTCCCGGGTAATCTGTTCTGCATTCAGGTTGAAAAGGTATGGAGATAGGATGCATCCCTGGCGTACGCCCTTCCCTATTTTGAACCATGCAGGGTTCCCTTGCTCTGTTCTGACAACTGCCTCCTGGTCCAAGTATAAGTTTTGCATTATCACGATCAAGTGTTCTGGGATTCCCATTCTTCTCAGAGTCAGCCACAGTTTGTTATGATCTACACAGTCAAACACAGATATACATTCCTCTGGTATTCCCTGCTTTCAGCTAAGATCCACCTAACATCAGCTACAATATCCCTAGTATCACAGCCTCTTCTAAACCCAGCCTGGACCTCTGGCAGTTCTCTGCTGATGTGCTGTTCCAGTCGTTTTTGGATAATCTTCAGTAGAATCCTTCTTGCATGTGAAATCAATGAGATTGTTCTATAGTTTCCACACAAAGTAGAGTTTGAAAAAAAAAACAGCTCACATATGTTGGGCATGTTGCCAGGAGGAAGGACCAGTCCTTGGAGAAGGACATCATGCTTGGAAGAATGAAGAGTGACAAAGAAAAGGAAGACCCTGTTTGAAATGGATTGACACAGTGGCTGTGGCAATGGGGTACGTGTGTCAGAAGCAGTGAGACTGGCTCAGGATAGGGCAGGGTTCAGGGCTGTTATTCAGAGGGTCATTATGAATTGTAATAAACTTGACAGCACATAACAACAACAATAACAATTTTTTAGAAAAAAAATTAACAAAGATGATACATCATGCCTCATGAATTCTACAGGCTTTTATGTAATTTTTTTCTATTTTTCATCATTAGATTTTGCACAGTGGTATTGGTGGCTTAAATCTAAAATAAACTCTTAAATCTCCACAAAGTAAAAAAAATAACTTCACACAGAGTTATTCACTGTTCCTTAGCCTTGACCGTTCTTTCAGGGATTAAAAAGTAAATAGAGGTCCTGCTATAGAGTTCATACTCAGTTTGGAGACAGAAAGTCTAGTTCTGATTTCAGCATCATCACTTCCCAACAGCAAAGCTCCAGTCAATTGAAAATGGCCTTTCTGAGCTATACTTTCTTTCACTTGAGGTTAAACCCTATATCAAATCAATCTTTTAGTTTCTTGGGGATACTGTGGGGATCATATGAGATGACAAATGATTTTCTCTTTTTTTCTCAAGGTTTAACTATTGTGAACCTTCATGTGTCATTTAATCTGTAGGAAGATGAAAGAGGTGGTTCCAATGGGTCATCAAGCACTGAACCAATCTAAGCTTTTTTCTTTTTTAAAAAAAAAAACAGGGTAACTCTTCATTTTAAGAAAATCTAAAGAATTTAAAACTCACAAAGATGCAAATAGTTATTTCTATTTGCACAACTTTCATACTGATGATTTTATTGTTTGGTTCAATTTATAAAAGTAGCTTTAAAAGAATAGTCCATCCAGATTACCTGCTATATATTTATCCATAGTTGATATTTAATATTTTCTATTATTTATTAATTTCCCTCTCTAACCTTCCCAGTAGCATATACCATTGCTGTATTCCCAGAGTCTGGGCAAGTTGTTTTTAAACTCATAAGGATTTTAATGAACATTTATTGAATGAATGAATGATATTTACTTGCTAAATTAAATATCTTCTCAAAATTATTCAAAGTATGTTTCTATTTAGAGCAATTACTCTGTAATCTAGGGATCTTTGGCAGATCAGTTGTAAGGGGTTGTGCTGTCAACCCGAAGGCACATGGGTCAAATGCACCAGCTGCTCCATAGGAGAAAGATGAGCAATTTCCTCTCATGCTATTTACAGCTCTGGAAACGCACTGGAGGGTCAACTATGGGTTGGTTCTGACCTGACGTTACACAATGACAACAACTACTCTGTAGTTTAGGAATTTCGGGTAGCATAGTCTGTAGCAAGTTACATCCTTAACCCAAAGGTTTTACTTCTCTAGTGGTCAGAACCTAGTTCTATGGAAGAAAGATGCCCAATCTCCTCCTATATGGTTACAGCCTCAGAAACCCACTATCAGCTATAAGTTAGTTCCAGTTTGAGGACAGTGAGCACTTGATTGTGCTTATGTGAAACCTATACTTCGACCAGGAAGCAGTCCTCAGAACAGACCAGGGAAACACTGTAGAGTTCAAAAATCAGGAAAGGGTTGTGTCAGGGATGCATCCTATCTCTATGCCTCTTCATACTATAGGCATCAGGATTTGAGAAAGACTCAGCAACAACCTACATTATGCAGATGACACAATCTTGCTTGCTGAAACTGAGGAGGATCTGAAGCATTTTGCTACAGATGGTTAAGGACTGTAGTCTTCAATATGAATTGAAGCTCAACTTCAAGAAGTCAAAGATTCTTACCATGGGGCCAACTGGCAGTACCATGATACACAGAGAAGAAATTGAGGTTGTAACAATTACAGCTTGCTCAGCTCCACAATCAACATTCTTAACACCAGAAATCAGGAAATCAAAAGATTAATTGCATTGGAAAAATCTGCTGTCAGGGACCTCTCCAGGGTGCTGGAAAGCAATGAAGTCAGCCTAGAGACTAAGGTGCAGCCTAATCCATGCCACGGTCTTCCCAATTATTTTCTATGCATCAAAATGCATATGCATATGTGTCAGAAAATGACTAAGGATGACAGAAAGAAGAATCAATGCCTTTGAATTGTGGTACTGGAGAAGAGTCTTAGATATATCATGGATTGCCAAGAAAACAAATAGGTCTGTCTTGGAGAAAGCAAGGTTTCTCCTTGGAGGCTAGGATTTTGAAGCTCTGTCTCACATACTTTGGGCACGTGGCCAGGAGAGACGGGACTTTGGAGAAGGACATCATGCTTGGAAGGGTAGAGAGATGTGGCACAGGAAAGATGAGATGATGATACAGTGACTAAGGAAATGGGGGTTGGTGTGTTGAGTTAATGAGACTGGTTCAGGACAGGGCAGGGTTCAGAGCTGCTGTACGCAGGATAACTATGAGTTGCGGGTGACTCGATGGCACAGAACAACAACAAGAAGAAACACTCCATAGTTTAATGATTATGTCAGAGATCCTTTTGGATTAATGCTTTTGTAAAATTTTATGCTATTCAATAATAATAATGCTATACAACAATGCTATTTAATAATAATAAAACTCACTAATCAAGCCTACTAAGTTGAATACAACTCATATTGATCCTCTGCCATGTGTCTGAGATTGTAAATTCTGGGGGTGAGATTTCCTATCTTTCTCTCATGGAGAAGTTTATGGATTTGAATCTCTCACCTTTCAATTAGCACAACACATAAACCAAGAATTATAATTATGATTTATTTCTACAGATCTCTGGGTCAAGTATTTACATAATCATCAAAACCTCTTAATGAACCTTTCTAACAATATTCAGAACTCTTACCCCAATCCCTCTCTGAGAAAATTGAGATTGAAAACATAAATCACTCAAATTATGCATAGCTAGCTGGTAGGTCCTGTTGGATCACCTTATTTTGGAGAATGGGAATAAATATGGATCTCTTCCAGTCAATTGACCAGGTAGTTGTCCTGTAAACTTTAGGGCATAATCCAGAGCTTTATAGCACATCCAGAGCTGCATCTGTTTGTTGAAATATGTCAATAGGCATTCCATCAATTACTGGGGATGTAATTTTTGCCTGTTCCTTCAAAGCAGCTTGAATTCCTTTATCACCACAGGTTTTTTTATCATATACTCCTTCATGAAGTGGTTCTGTGTCAGCCACTTATTTTTTGTACAGTGACTTTTTATATTCCTTCCATCTTTTTCTGCTGCTTCCCGGATCATTCAGTTTACTGCTTATATCATCTATAAATATCATAATGCAAGGCTTGAATTTGTTCTTCAGTTTCTTTAGCTTGAGAAGTGCCAAATGAGTTCTTCCATTTTGAGTTTCTGACTCCAGATCTTTGCACACTTAGTTATAGTACTTTGCTTTGTCTTCATAGATGTCCTTTCAAATCTTCTGTTCAATTCTTTAACTTCTTGATTTATTCCATTTATTTTTGGCTACTCAGTGTTCTAGTGTAATATTCAGTCTCTTCTGACATCCATTTTGGTTTTTTCTTCCTCCTTTATCTTTAATTTTTTTAAAACGTTTTTAAAATTTTTTAATTGGGGATCTCCACCAAACACTGTCCACCATGGGTAACCATTATCACATTTGACACATCAGTGTCACATTGTTCAGCTTCACAGCAACCACAAGCTACCTCTGTACAGCAGGTGAACACACCAGGGCTAAACGACCTAAAAGAATGTTTGACCAAAAACAATTAAAGACAGGCCGGAGGGCCGCAGATTATAATCACCCACCTGTGGCTTGGTAGCATCACTTTCAGTCCACTAGGCTAACTGGTCTATCTCTATGTTGTAAAGTGCCATTGAGTCGTAGGTGTCTCACAGCGACCCTATGAATGAAAGTCCTTGACACTTGAGTGACTTTCATCTTTTCTCCAGGTTCATAGGGTTTCCGGAGATAAGCTATTTACAGAAGTGGATGCTGATTACAACAAGCTTGAAAGCAGGAGTGACACTTAACAACAACAACCTTTATCTTTGTAATGACCTTTTGCTTCCTTTACTGTTAATATTCTTGATATTATCCCATAATACATCTGATCTTTCTTCATTAGTGCTCAGTTGGATCGATGATGATCCAACAAAATGTACAGATCATTGGAAAATATCATGTGCAAGCTAAATCTTGCTGAAGATTATCCAAAAATGACTTAAACAGTACATAGGCAGATAAGTGTCAGAAATACAAGTTGGGGTTAGAAGAGGCTGTAGCACTAGGGATATCATTGCTGATGTCAGATGAGTCTTTGCTGAAAGCAGAGAGCACCAGAAGGATGTCTTTTTTGTATTTTATCAACTATGCAAAGGACTATGTAGACCACAACAAATTGTGGCTAACCTTGAGAAGAATGGGAATCTCAGAACACTTGATTGTGCTTGTGCGAAACCTAGACCTAGACCAAGAAGCTGTTGTCCAAACAGAGCAATATCAAGATATGCTCCTTTTTAGGGTGTGGGGAATCAAATTTACTAATGATATTGGCTATTATTATTATTATTATTCATTTTTACTGTCATCATATAGACACTGTTTCTAAATATAATTTGATATAGTGAAAAAATATTTTAAAAATACTTACTAAATGGCTAGTGTAGATGGCATTTCAAAATTCACTATCAATAGGAATACTTGAAAACAAAAAGAAAAATTGAAGTGTTTTCTCTAAGAGGTCAAATAGCTTATAAAGGTTTAACTTATTTGTGGTCATTATTTTAAAAATTCCGGCCAAAATATAATTCTACTTTATTTTGTAAAAGTGCATTGCATGCAGGGGGTGTGGGAGATTACATGTTGTTGTTGTTTTTTGTTGTTATGTACCACTGAATTGGAACAAACCCATAGCTGACCCTCCAGAAGCAGTAAATTGCATCGGAGGAGACTGCCCATCTTTACCCCAGGGAGTAACCGGTGGGTTTGAACGGCATACCTTTGGGTTGGCAGTGCAATTCCTCGTCATTACGCCACCAGAAACATGGAGAAAGGATATACACACACACACACACACACAAACCTGACACTCTAGGTCTAGGGTTAAAATCAGATCTTTCTAACAAGCTTCCAGGTGATGGTGGTGCTAACTCATCCTTGGACCACACTTTGAGAAGGACACAGTAGAAGCTTGCTGTCCTTCTTTAAATATGCTCATAAGTTAGGGAGCACTGGTGACCTAGTGGCAAGAAGTTGCACTGCAATCCCAAAGGGACGTGGTTCAAATCCACCAGCTGCTCTGCGAGAAAAGGATGGGCAATATTCTCCCATGCTTTGAAACTGCCTTTAAAAATCCACCAGAGGGTCAGCTATGGGTCCGTTCTCACTTGATCGCACACAACAACTACAACAACAGTAACAGCAACATAGGTTAACATAGGTTAAGGACTCAGCACTCCTAGCTCACAAGAAGTTCTATTCTGCTCTAAGAGGAACATTGTGATTCTTCAAACACATTAAAACAATCCTCCCCTAGTTTCCTAGTTCACTAGTATTCCCAGGGTAGCTTAGCACAAATCTATGTAGGCTAGCCAGGGCTAACCACTTAAAAATATGTGTTCTCAAACAAGTGACTCGGGGTCTGTCCCCATCCTTAAAATGTTAACACTGACCTTTCATATTGTTCGTTCTCACTCTTTCCCTCCCTTTCTCTTTCATGATGATGATGTTAAGTAGGAATCAACTAACCCTCCAACGGGTTTCCATGACTGCATGAGAAGAGATTGCTCACTTCCCCCCACTTGGAGCTACTGATAGATTTAACCTGCCAGAGAGGTTCAGCTTTTGGATTAGCCAGACTATAGCTATGCCACCATTGCTGTTGTTGTTGTTAGGTGCTTTTGAGTTGAGTATGACTTACCCCATGAACGACAGAACCACCTGTCCTACCCCGTTCCAACTTCACCATCTCTGACCTAGTTGAGCCCATTGCTGTATTCACTATCAGTCCATCTCTCTGAGAGTCTATCTCTCTTTCACTCACCCTCCAACTACCAAGCATGATGCCCCTTTTTAAAGAATAGCCTCTTCTGACCACATTCCCAAGTGCATGAGATGAAGCTTTGTCATCCTTTCCTTTAAGAAGCACTCTGGTTACACTTTCTCCAAGACATATGTGTTCTTTTGACAGTTCATGGGATATGATGATTAAATAGTTCAAACTCCGCATGGCCTAGGGCACTCTGCTCGATAAACAGTAAGTGCTGCATACATGATGAGTCTGTGAACGGTCAGCATCTTGTCTTGTTATTTATTTGACCCTTATCCTAATCTTCTGGCTTTGTCAAAGCAGAGTATGCCCTTCAGGATTTTACAGGCTTCATTCTGTTCTTTTTTTGTCTACTTCACAATGCTGTTATGAGGATTAAAGAAATTAATATGCATAAAACACTTGGAACCATGCCTGCCACATAATTAATATCCAACAAGGCCGAGATTTTTGTTGTTGTTGTTTCTTTACCCCTTAGAATGTACTATAGTGATAATTAAATAACTTCTAAGGGTTTTAAAAATATTTACTCTTCCCTGTTAGATGGTATATCATATAAGAGCAAAATCAGTGGAATTGACTCCTATTCATGGCAAACGAATTGCAATATGTACAGTATAGAACTCTGCTCCATAGGTTCATAATTACCAGTGTTGCTTTTTTATTTTAACAGCTTATCAAGCCTTTCTTCAAAGGTGTCTCTAGGTATAACTTGACCCTCCAAGCAACTGGGAAGGAGCTTAAAGCATGAGTCATTTGTACCACCCAGGGAGGAGAGACTCTGTTTTAGTCACCTTCATACCCCAAATGCTTAATGCAGTACCCAGCATACTGATCAGTAAATATCAGTGGAATATATGAACAAATGAATGAAGACCACATAAATAGATGAAACGTGACGGATTTCCTAATGAGATCAATAGAGAGGGGGTTGAGAAACACTTTTAGTGAAAGAGGGAGAGAAAAATTATATTTGGGAAACTGATGTGTAGGAGACTTGAGAGGGCAGGGTTAATGAACATTTAGCGAAATGCCAGTGAGGTGGTGAAGAGAAGGTGTCTGTGAGAAGGTTGCAGGTTCATTGTCCTGGGTAGGGAAATCATATGAGCAAACCAAGTTTTCTGATCAGATGTGTCAAGAGATGCTTTTAGTTTAATAAAATATGAGAAATGAGAAAACTTTGAATTTGCTGCAGGGTGTACAATAGGTACTTCCTGGCTCACTCATGGCCAATGAAGCGAAATAGGGATAAATGGGAATGTGTAAATGTGTACACATTAACCTGAAGGCAGAAAATTACAGTTTGGCGCTTTGCTAGAAACCTAGCCTCTATTTTATACCTTCAAAAAGCTAGCACGCGGATGTCATAACAACCAAATTTCTTGTTTGGCAGAGCAGGAATCAGTGGTGACCTATTCAAGGATGGCAGCTGACTGGACTACTTTGAATGCCTGATTCTCCACAGTCCTGTCAATAATCTAATTTCTCCCACTGGATTCCTGATAGGGTGTGTTTGCCTCTTCAGAGTATTCCATTCCACAAAACACTTCAGACATCCACATTGTGCAGGCCCCAGTGTGTCCCAGAATTGCTTTGCCACCATTATTGAACCAGTTCAAACACATTTGCAGCCTGGATTTTCTGTAGTAGGAGTTTATGATAAATCCAGGATAAGTGTTGAAAAGCTTTCCGTAAGTTCAATTCTCATGAAAGGGAAAATTATTATTATTATTATTGTTATTGTTTTTCAACACCTCACGGAGCGTCTTGAATCATGTAAAAAGCCTCCTAGGGTTAGACTATGAGGTGCTGAGGTCAGTGATTGTACTATTCTCTCCCAACAACTCTAACAAATGGGTTGTGTCAGGACAGCTGGAGGTAAAAGAGTTCTAAGAATGAAGAAAAGAAAATTGGAGTACATTTCTGAAGATGAGTTGATGCTAGGGAATTGCCTTATTCATATTGTATTTGGTTTCCTTCAGTGATAATACTCCATCTCAGCAAGTTATAATATATAGGCATAAATCTGCTCTTGAGATGAAATTACCCATCAAAGCATTCCCAAACTACTTTAGATCTTCCCGTAACTACATTCATTTCCCTAGTAGACTTGGAAAACATTTCCCCGAACCTTATGCACTTCTTGAGGCTATAAAATGAAAACCGAGAGGAGGGTGGACTCTTGACTACGGAGAGAAGGAAATGTTTGGACAATCACCTATCATCTATGGCAGTAATTTTCTCTGCCATGCCTGGGAAGGTGGTCATTATTTCCATATTACAGATGAAGGAACAGAGAAGAGGCCCAGGGAGGGCAGATGCACTACATCCACACATCCCCTTAAGTGGCATAGCAGTGTGTGGATCTATTTCGTCTCACTCCGTGCAGGGCTCTGGGCAACGCAGGCAAAAGATCATTTTCTTGATGGGCGCTCTGCCAGAGCCACGGGCTCAGAAAGCTTTTCATCTCGGGAAATGTCTCAGTAGTCTCAATGGTTACATAGACATTTTGACAGTTCATTTTATGATCAAAGATCTGGGCCAGGTACCCTCTGAGCCCCTCGCCTGGGAATGCCTGTATCTATCCACCCTCAGGAATATCCAAGCTGACTGCCATTGCCAACCATTAACTGGTTAATGTGATTTTGATACACCTAGCAGGTAACTCGGGGTGTCTTTGGTTCATTGTTCTGAGGGGTCAACAAATTAGATTTTGACTTATAACCACCACATGGGACAACAGAATTGCCTGGGTGGGTTTTTCGTGGCTGTCAATGTTATGCCAGTAGATTACTAGGCCTTTTTCATCAGAGCCACTAAAGGTTTGACCCAGAAATCTTCTGGTTGGTAACCAAGCACTTAACCATTGCACCAGCGGAGCTCTTCCTGTGGTCTCTAAGAAGGCCAGGTACCAAAGGGGCTTGGGTATATACTTTTTAAAAAGAGCCCTATCTTGGGCACAAGTTTCAGCTTATAACCTAAAACACGCACATTTCTCATCCTCGCCAGTTCATAGATGAGCCTTCCTCCCATAGAAAATGGTGCTTTGGCTCATTTGTCTGAAGGACATTGAGTCTGACTGTTGGCTTGTTTTTCTGGCCCTAACTCACCACAAGGCAACTCACCTCACCTCTTGAGCTTTCTATTTCCTGACATAAAAGAATTCAGTTTTAATGGAAAGAGAGTCACTGGAAAGAGGTCAGGTGACTTTAGGATGTCATCAGTTTCCTGCGGAGGACGCTGACTCATACTTCAGCACCATCTGACTTGGAAACTTGGCCTCTAGTCCCCCCTGCTAGAGTGTTCTGTAGGGTTCCTTGCGGCTTTTGAGTATAGCACTTAGTGTTCTTTGACCGCTGGGGGAAACCATGGCAGTGTAAGTGGGCAGTCCAAAATTTCCCAACTGACCAAGGCTGCATGAGACAGGGGTACGGGGACCTGTAATGCCTCACCTCCCATCCACAGGTGTAATGCCTGTCAGGTCCGAAGGAGCTTCCAAAAGAAGATGTGTTGCTGAATTACATGAGCCCCACCTTTCATTAAACATTATAATTTTATAGAAAAAAAATGGAGTTTATAGTCAACATATCAATACGAATTCAGGTTCTACTAATTTATATGCCATAAGAATTCAGGTGTATAACTACTTTTCTAATATCCATTGGTTTATCTCTTCAAAATGACTATCTTAAAAAAATTTAAAAGAGCATATCTTTTTTTAAAAAATAGGGGTTTGTGGTGTTTTTTTTTTTAATATATGGGCAAAATACAAGCACTTTAAAGGTTGTCAGTCCAAACATAAAACTTAATAGCACTGATTACACTCACAATGTTGGGAAACCTTTACCACCATCTGTTTTCAAATTTTGTTTTGATCATTCCGTACAGAGTCTAATGTTTTCATATTGTTCCATTTGGTGATTGCTGGAATCAAACGAGTTACTGTGAACTAAGTAAATGTGGTAAGGTGTTATGCAGAAGTGAGGGGCAATACTGGTAAAAGGGCTTTGGAAATGCTTGTTGTTTTTATTAGGCAAGTTGTGCCATGGTATTTAACACAAGGGTTAAAAGCTCTGGGTAGAAATAATGGAACAGGGCATCTGGAAGGAACAAAATCAAAACGACAATGGTGGCATGATTCAGTCAAAGCTGGGAGTAGCCAGTCAGCACATGTGCAGGGCAGGCAGGCAGTGTCCATGACTTCGGTGGTATCGTGTAATATGCTGAGCTGTCGCTAGCCTTGCAATCAGCGGTTTGAATTCACCAGCTGCATTGCAGGAGAAAGGCAAGCATTCGCCCCCTGTAAAGATTTATAGCCTCTGTAACTTGATGTAAGGTAGCCCCGAGCTGGAAGCCACTAGATAGATGGCAGGGAATTTAGTTTTTTAGAGATGTCTCTGGTTGTCACAACTGCAAGCTAGTGACATCTAGTGGGTAGAAGCTGGGGACGCTGCTAAACATCCTACAATCTATAACCCACTCCTGCCCTCACTCTCAAGGAGTTCTGGTGGCTTAGTGGGAATGAATCACCCTGTCAACTCAAAGATACGCAGTTCAAACCCACCACCTGCTCTGTAGGAGGAAGATGGGAAATCTTCCACGGCATTGTCTCCCTCTGAAAATCCACGGGATGGTCAGCTATGGGTTGGTTCTGACTCAATGGTTTACAACAACCACCTTCATCTCTAGTCCACACCATGTGGTGGTGGTGGTTGCTATTATGTACCTAGTAGCCTGAAGTGACTCATAGCTGACCATCCAGCCGGTTTTAGGAGGCTGGAAATCACACAGGAGGAGATAGCCCACTTTTCTCCCTCAAGTAACTAGCGGCCTTTGGGTTCACAGTGTATCTCCTTACCCACTAGGCTCACATGCCCCTACACTTCCCAAAATGTCAATAGAATCAAAGTTAAGATATCTTGGACTATTAGAAGTTCTTTGAAGTAAAAGGTTGTTTTGTTTTTTTCTTTTTCTACAGAATAAATGGATGACTGGAAAAACTACAGAGAACCGAATAATGCAAATTCTATCTAAGGTGAACTTCTTAGCGCGCATCTTCTATTTACTTTCCTATCTTGTTAAAGCTTCTTCCCTTTACCTTTCCCTCCAAATACTGAGTAGAGCCTATCAAGTCGAGAATGTCTGGGAGTGATTGAACATCGCTGGGAGGCCTGTTCCGAATTCTCTCCCAAAGACACTCCATTCCAGCCAGCTGGTAATCATATCGGTAAATAAGTGGATTCATTCTCATTCCTTCACCGAGCATGAACAGAAAGCACTAAAAGTACACGTTTTCTGCAAATGTCTTACTAAAACAGCAACTACACCTTAAAGAAGACCACACTCTGGCCATCAAGTGGAAACTAGATTTAAGTGAAAAAGTGGAAATTGAAAGCATTTTTGTTCCGAGAGTGTGTCTTCTCATTCATTGCTGGTCTCTCTGGTTCCTGTCATTGTTATGTGCTGTCAACTTGCCTGCAACCCACAGTGACTCTATGTACAGTAGCTCTGAATTCTTCCCTGTCCTGAGTCAGTCTCACTAATTCCAACACACCAACTCCCATTATCCCAGTCACTGTATCAATCCATCTCATCCAGGGTCTTCCTCTCTTGCACTGTCCCTCCAGCCTTCTGAGCCTGAAAGGTGGCTGAATCCTTTTCCAAGGACTAGGGGTAAGAAATTGCACTGCAATCCCAAAGGATTAAAATCACCAGTTACTCCAATCCCGAAAGCACACAGTTCAAGTCCACTAGCTGCTCAGCTGGAGAAAGATGGGTAATCTCCTCCCATTCGATGAACTTTCTGAAAATCCTCTGGAGGGTCAGCTATGAGTCAGCACGTAACAACCACCTCCATTTGAACCTAGTCCAAGGCCTGGCACACAGCAATTCAAGCTCGTTGCCATGGAGTCAGAACTGACTTCAGAGCTGATCTTCCAGAGAATTTTCAAAGATTAAACCCAAGACTGTAATGCAATTTGCCACCTCTCTCCCATAGAGCCACTAGAGGATTCAAACCAGAAAAGAGGCAGTGTAGCATTTGGGATAACAGCACAACTCCCTATGGACTGTGCCATGAGAACTCCCTTTGTTAGATGAAAACATCAACCCTATACTTGTTTTCAGTTTAGAGAAATAAAAGTTTTTGTTTTGTTTGCCTCGACTACTCAGTTTCATCAAGTTCCTTTGCAAGCCAGAGATTTTGAAAAGGAAAAAAAATTTATCCTTTCAGCTTCCTTAAAGAGACTCAGAAGCTAGATAAAGAAATATGTATTCATCATAGAGGGAGAGATGTCAACACAATGGCTTAAAAAGTCTTTGCAGAAATAATTCATGTTGGACACAATCTGAATGCCATCTTTTGCCAGATATACTGAAAATATTTGTCATATTTCTGCAAAGAAGCCTCCACTGGGACAATATGTGGCAATTTGGAAGGATTTAGAGGTTTCTGTAAAGCAGGGTGGGAGAAGTCACACGGGGCTATCCACAGAAGGCTTTTATGCCTAAAACATCATCCCCTAAAACATCATAATGACATTATTATATTTGCCAACTGAAAGCTACAAAGTGGACTGTTCACCGTTGTTGGCAATAAGCTTTCCAGAAGCTGTAGTGGAATCTGTTTGGCATTGCCCCTGAGCAATGCTCTCTGTAGTCCCTCTGCATAGAATCTGTGTTAAAAAATGATCACTGTCAAATGTATTAATTATGCAGATCCATTAGCCTGCAAAGTAGAGAGGCTGAGGTGTTTCCATTTTTGACTCACCCTTAATCTTGAAGCATTTAAAGACACATTGATGAGTGAGAGCCTTTTAGAGAAGGTTTAAGGTTTTACATGCTGATTTCAAGCTCAATGTACCCACTGGTTGTACTGCCTAACATGAGTGGGTATAACAGAATCACCAGCTCCATTTATATGCCACTTTACAATGTTTGCTGTCAAATTAAAGACTATCAAAACACTTATTTTGCCTTAACCCTAGGTTCCTTCTCTAGACCCATAGGTCATTAAGCATTTAATGGTCAACAAGTTGCCCACCACCAATGAATGGGCAGAAAACATGGGTAAGATGGAGTGTGGCCTCAACTGATATTTATCTGGGATTTGGTCGCTTCTATGAAGAAAGTATCCTCCTTGAGCTGGAGCCTGAATACATGATATGCTTTATAAAGTTAGCTCCTTTTTTAATTTCAATGGGTAGTCTACATTTGATGAGTACTGTGGCTAAGACCAAGCAGCCTTGGTAGCCTAGTGTGCAACATGTTGGGATTCTAGACAAAAAGTTGACGGTTTGTATCTGCCAGTTATTTCATGGGTGAAAGACGGGCTGATCCCTCCTGTAAAGATTTTCAGCTTTGGAGACCCAAAAAGCGTTCCCATGAATCAGAACTTACTCAACAGTGCTGGGCTGGCTTTGATTTAGGGTCACTGATAACATTTAAAAATAACAGTGCTCACTTTATGACTCTGGCGATACTCAAAAGTCTTAGAAACACTGTTAGAGAAATCCGATTGGTTTAAATTTCAGCTATTCATTCTCTAACACCATGCTTGATGAATAAGCTGGCCAACTCTTACCATTATTCTCAAGATAAGAGTTAATTCAGAACCCACCAGTTGGCAAGCTTGCTTTAGACGAAAATGACTATCATTCTGCACCCTATTTGAATATGTATTAAATTTTGGACTCTTTTTAATTAACTGGGTGTCTCCACCAGAAAGAGAATGAAAGAAGAATAGCCAAGAAATCAACATTATGTCAACACTTCAAAACTTGGCTCCTGGTGCTGATAATCTGGAGTGTTTGGTGTTTCCTTACGTTTTTGGGTTTTGGTTTGTTTTGTGTTGAATTCTCCCATTTTCTGTGTAAGATTTGCTAGGGTGTCCTGCCAGGCTCTACCTTCCAGTATATTTTCCTTGCTCATAATCTTTTTCTCGCTCACTGGGGAGAAAAAAAATTGCAGCATTTCAGAGATTCACTCCATGACTGCTGTGCCCATTTCCAGTCCAAATGCTACCCCTTGAGGAAAAATTTCAAATATATTGATTCTGTGTCAGTTGCACATCTATAAGATTTATCTGAATTTTATTGGCCTAAATGGGTTTCAAATGGGGAGTCAGTGTTCAGGTGCAGAAGAATGCATTCAGGGACCAGGAATTTCTACTCTGTCACACTGCTCAGCTGGTTTATCAGCAGCTGCGCTCATGCTTTAATTACCCAGGTGGTAGAGACGATTTGCAACAGTCTACCTGAAGTACCACCTCAGTCCTTTCCAGTTAACCAGAATGGGAAGGGAATCAGGCCGCGTGTGTGTGTGGGGGTGTGTGGATGTGAGTAAAAGGAAGGGGATAATTCTATAAAGTTCTCCGCAAAGGAATCAATTCAGTTGGAATTGTTTTTTCTATGTGGCATCAGTGGTGAACCAGATACTCTGAGGGACTGATATTTCAGAGCTTTGGTGGCATCTTTATTTTGGCTTTATGTTCAAAGGATGAAACATCAAGGGGATGGCTTTTTTTCTTTTTTATCAATTAAAAAAAGCTGCTTTAATTTAGCCAACCCTATATGTATCTCTTTCCAGGCTGGATCACTTTCGTCACATCCACATCTCTTATAGCTGCACGAGTTGAGTGGAAATAAAGCAGAGACTCTGATTTCAAACATATAATTAGGTTGGAGTCAAAGGCACAGTCTGTGAGGAAGGAGGCGATGTAGCGTCAGAAAGGGAGAAACTAACGAAAAATCTGATGTTTCATTGTAAGGGCCTGAAAACTATTTCAGTCTTAGGGTTTATTGTAGATTGGACCAATAAAGGGAGCCCCTCACAAGACTAGGGGTGAAGAGCATGGTTGGAAATAAGCCTGGTTCTGATCTCATTGCTTTCACTGCATTCCCTCCAGGAAGTCATGCACTTGATCTATGCCTTCACCTTTCCATCTTTAAAATGGGGAGGAAGTGTGTAATTGACCTCAGAGAGTGACTCTGAGGATTAAAAGAGAGACGCCATGGAAAATGTGTAGTGCGGTGCCAGGCATTCTATCTACATGCTAACTGCTAAATAACAAATGACCTCTGGAAGACATACTTTTTTACATGTTGTTCTTCTAAATAAAAGGCTAGTGGTTCAAATCCACCGGGTGTTCTGGAGTAGAAAGACGGCCACTTCCCTCCCATAAAGATCTTCAGTCAGAAACCTGATGGAAGTTGCTATGAGTTGGAATGTAATTGCTGGCAGTAGGTTTGTTAGATGACAAATAAAATATTAAAGTCCTAATGAATTTACAGAATGGGAATTACTATGCCATCAAAGAAAATCTTGTTATAAGAAAGCAAAAATTTAGAAAAACCCTTATGATTTCTTAATGTTAAAGAATAAATGTTCTTATTGTCATCTTAAAACATCTTTCAATCATCTTCCCCAATAGAGCACCCTCCTCCCCCCTTTTTTCATTCTTTAGAATAGATTGCAGCATTCTTTCTGGCTATGCCACTCCCACTCTGAACTTTTCAGAAGTAAATACTTCTAAATGTGATACTTTTAGAGACCATGCATGTGAACTCTAATCAAACTGAGGGCCCTAACTCGAAGGCAAGTATTCCATTTATGATGAGTAGAGCAAGTGTGGAGCCTTCATACTCTGGTAAACCTGCAGCCTGGAGAAGATAAATATTGTTTTAACATGAAGATGCTTTGCCTTCAAATCTGCATTGACTTAGATTATCAAATAGCTAGAGAGGATGCCAAAATCTGCTTGTAACGAAGGACTTTACACATAACCTGTTACTGCATCTGTAAAAATGAGAATGGCAGTTGAAAAGGACTGTCTGGGGACGAGGGGGAAGACAGGAGTAAGGGATGTCCTAGGCTGTTGAGTTCACAAAGCAGTAACTGAAAAAAACAGCTCGAGGTGGAAATTTTGCTTTGCTTTTCTATCTCCTTTTAAATATCTAATAGCTAAGGAGCATTTAGTTCCCATGCTGGGTCTGTGACACTCTAACACTTTCTGGATCCCTATCAAGACAATGTAGTAAGTTCTTCTGGGTTGGGAGCTTTTCTACTTCTGAGGCTGATCTGAGTTAATCAATATTCACCCTGCTTGTCAGAGCCAGTGCACTCTTTCCAGCTTGCAAAGAGTATATGAAAGGGTACATACACCCCAAAGGAAGCAGAAGTGAGTATCAATGCATTTGTAAAAATCCCCCTGTTATTTCCATGAGCTGCCTGAAGACAACGACTTCAAAGACCTGCATTATTGCTATTCTGAAAAGAATCTGCCTACGAGTTCCAAGGATGCCTGTCAGCCCAACTTTATTTTCAAAATCTCTGCAAATATATTGTCAGACCTTCTCTTGCTTCCCATTAAAGCGTGTCTTTCCCTTTCATTACAATATATTCTCTAGCTCCTTTCACTGAGAGAAAGACAATGCAGAGTTGTTGATTGTGTAATAAAAAGGGAAGATTAAAACATCAGTTTATTTCCATCCCAGCAATTACTTAATCATCTTATCACTGTCAGGGAAAATTGCATTGACAGCCTTTCTCTCAGATTTGTGAATTAACAAAGAATTCAGACCATCTCTTTTCTCTCAGAAGGGGACAAACAAACAAACAAAAGGAGATAGCAAGGTAATGCACTTGAACAGCAGTATACTAGTGGCAGCCAGAGAGTAATTTTGCAGTAGTTTGAATTTAATAACAGCAACTTTTCTCTTGCTCAGCGTTAGATACAGAAACACGAGAAGCAGAGCTGAGCATTTGACAGACAGGAGCATGAATGCTCCGTGCAGAGAGAGAAGGTGGAGAAGCAACAGCCACTTGTGATTACAGTTCCTCGAGGAATGGAGAGACGACATGCTAGAGCTTTACTTAACTGGTCCAAATACTTTTCATAAATGCATTTTTTTAAAAAGGTGTTTGCACCTAATCTGAGAGTAAGTCAATCTTTGATATCAAACCTTAGGAAATCAGTAAACAGCTTTCAGCACAGCACACAGTGTCTGATAGTTATTTATGGAGTTTAAGAAAAAGAATTCTTGCTCCAACACTTGGGAAGAAACTTTAATTAAAATGATGAGCAGGTTGTAGCAAAAGGAACAATGTAACTCACGAAATACACTCAAGGAGGGGAAGGTGGAGGACATTTCATTTCATAAAGCCCAATGTAAGTTTGTTTAGGCAATTTCCTCACTACATTAAAGGAAACCTGAGCTCGTCGGCTCAGGTAAGCATGTTCTCGTGCAAGTCAGCCTCTAGTTTAAGCCCACGAACACGAGAGCAAAGTGAAAAGAAAACAAAAAGCGAAAGATGCTCTCAAGATTTCAGGAATGAGATTTGGAAAGAAAAGCCACAATGCAGCCCTCCTGCACCTAAGCAAACACACACAACACACAACACACACGCACACACACACACATCTCCATAGCTCTGTAAATCAACATAGATTGCCACTTACCGGAGCAAATATCACCATACACATTTACAAAAGAATTGATAATCCAACTTCCCTCTCCTGAAAAAAAATAGAGGTTGTCTCATACTAAAAATAAAGCTTCTCTGTCCACAGCACCGGGCACTTGTCCCTCTCTTTATGAAGCAAAGGAGGAGAATAAGAAAATCAATGTTGAGGGAAAGTGGCTGTCATCCCAATCAGGTAGCAGCTTCTGCCTTATTTGCAGAGAGATGGCAAAACGCTCATATTATTAGACAGTGACAGCCCACAGCCTGAGTAGAGGAATCTGATACTTCCCTCTGGTGAGGCGCTGCCTGCATTGTAGGGAGGTAGCTCCCACCATGGTGTGTGCTCCCACACTTGGATCTTTGCTCACAAGTCCAAGTGCAGGACTGCCTTTCACAAGCAGCCAGCCTCACTCCCAGCACTCCAGCCCCCCTGGGCTCCACCAGCCCCCTCCTCTCTCCAACACAGCTCTTAAAAAGCAAATTGGGGAATAAAATGGAGCCAGGGAGTTGTGTGCTGGGGTGAGGGTGGAAAAGCAGTGGTTTTAGAAAATGTTTATGAATGTATTTGCATAGATTAGGTAAATGTTTCTACGTTTGTTTAAAAAATAAAAATTAAAAAACCCTCATTTTTTTAATTTCATTTTTGAAATGCAAGCATGCTAGAGTTAGCTCTCATTTGGGGGATTTCATACACTGCCCATAAATAATAATTAAGGGGATGATGCTGGAGACAGGTCTTGCCGGTTCTGGCACTGTGTCAGAGACAAAAAGGTTGCATATTCATTACAGGGCTCTTACTTAAGCCATCCTGTTGTAAAACATCAAAATTAAAAAGGTTCCAGAAGCTTGCTTGTGACCTGAGCTTACTTTTCCTATCGATACACCTCTGCAGCAAGGACCTGAGTTTGCCTAATTAAAGAGTTTAAAATAATGGTACCTTATGGCAACATGTGTTGGTATTTTTTCTTTTGGTTTGGCACCAACACCTGAAGAGGCTGTCCTCAGGTTAGAGGTCTCTTATACGGGCCTCCTAAGGGACTCTGCTGCCAGGGTCTTAAAGGACCCAGGCTCTTCTTCCCTTCGCTTTACCAGCCTCGAGGCCACACTCAGCACAGGAACATCAACTGCCCTTGATGGTCCCAGGAGTCTTGGCTTTATCTTTTATGTAGTTGATGATGGTTCAACCAATACTCATCTTGCTTGGTCATATTTTTCCTAAATGTCAAAATCAAGCCCACTCTCATCAGGTCAATTCCAACCCAAAAGGAGCAAGCACTCTGGCTGCACCTTCTCCAAGACATACCTATTTGTTATTTTGGCAGCCCATGGGATATTCAGTACTCTTTTCCAACACCATAGTTCAAAGGAGTCAATTCTTCTTCTGTCATCCTTATTCATGGTCCAGCTCTCAGAAGCATATTAAGTGATTTAAAAGACTCTATGATCTGGGTAAAGTGCTCTTTAGTCCTCAAACAACATCATTGCTTCTCAATAATTTGGAGAAGTCCCCGACTAGAGACTTTCTGGGTGTAACACTTCTCTTGATCTCCTGGCTGCTGGTATCAAGAGTACTGATTGTGGATCCAAGTAAAATGAATTTGTTGACAGTTTCAATCTTTTCTCCATCTATAATGATGTTTTCTATTGGTCCAGTGGTGAGAATTTTTGTTTTCTTGATGTTGAGATGTAATCCATACTGAAGAAATGCAGTGTTTGATCTTCTGCAGCAAGTGCTTTAAGCCTTCCTCACTTTCAGCAAGCAAGATTATGTCATCTGCACATCAAAGGATGTTGATGAGTCTTCCTCCAATCCTGATGCCACATTCTTCTTCATAGTGTCCAGCTTCTTGAATAATTTGCTCAGTATACAGAATGAATAAGTTTGAAGAAAGGATACAACTCTGATGTACACCTTTCTTAATTTTAAACCATGTAGTGTTCCGTTGCTGTGTCAGGAAAGTTGCTGTTGTTGTTGCTATGTGCTGTCGAGTTGCTTGCGACTCATAGCGACCCTATGTACAACAGCGCTAAATTCTGCTCTGTCCTCTGTCAATCGCACTGTCTCTGATACACCCACCCTGATTACCCCAGTCACTGAATCAATCCACCTCATAGAGGGCCTTCCCCTCCTGCATTGTCCCTCCACCCTGCCAAGCATGATGTCCCTCTCCAAGGACCTGTTCCTCCTTACAGCATATCCAAAGTATGTTAGACAGAGCCTCAGAATCCTTGCCTCCAAGGAGCCACCCAGTTTAATCCTTTCCAGGATGAATCTGTTTGTTTTCCTAGCAGTCCATGGTACCCCAGCTCCCCAAACAAACTAACCAAAAACCCAACCCAAACTAACAATCCCAAAATGATATATGATAAGGAGTCAGGTGACCTGGATTCAAGTCCTAATCCAGTTGGCTGGGCAAATCCTGTAACATATCTGTGCCTTAGCTTGGCCTTTGTACAATGAGTGTCACAGCATCTCCTGGAGTTGTTGTTGGAGAGGTGTGGAGAATGGTTAAAACTGGCTACACACCCACATGTCTCACAACAAAACTAAGCTCAAGATCCTTCCCTTCCTTCTTTCCTCTGCTTGTTCTTTATGCATAAACCTTCAGGATACTTCCCCAGTCTTCAAACTGCACACATCCCTGTGGCGGCTTTGAAATTATGATTTCATCACACCATCCCTCACCTGCCTATTGAAAAATCACCGTGTTTCAATGGAAGAAGTCACTCTTGGGAGCAAATTAAGCAAGTGAATATAGTGGGAGCAGAAAAAAGGCTAAGAACCAGGAGGCTTTTGGAGTAAACACTCAGTAAGTACTGGCTGAGTAAATGAATGAAAGACTAACTGAATGAATAAAGCCCCAGGTCACAGCTCCTGCAGGGAGGAGGCTGACAGCCTGCAGTCAGAGGCTGCAGAGTCCAGCCTTATGCCTATGGGGGAGAATCAAGATGAATCATTGATTCAGAGTTGAGGGTGAGCATTTCTTAGTTTTAATATTATGAGAAAAAGAAAAAAATATTCCTGTATAATAATGGGAAGTTTCTTACCCCTTCCCTTCTCATACAATAGAAAAGTTGGGAAATTTTATCCTGTTATTGTTATTGTTAGTTGTCATCCAGATGGTTCCAGTTGACGTCAACTCCACAGAGAACAGAATATTGCACAGTACTGGGCTAGCTTCACAGGGTCCTGCCATGCCTAATTTCACTGTTGTGGTCATTGTGTTTTTTTTGGGTGCCCTCCAAAACAGGGACATCACTTAGTGCTGAAGACAGTCAAGTATTTGCCCACTAACAAACGCATCCAAGAAGAGGCACCTTGGGAGAAAGATCTAGTGATTGACTTTCAACACATCATAGCAATTGAAAACTTATGGAACACAGTTGTACTCCTATAAATTAGGACGCAGCCACCAGGGCTTTTCAACTTCAGGTTCCTTTTTGTTCCATTCAATTGGTGTGAATACAGTTTCATTGACTAATTTTTGAAAGTAGATTGTCATAGTCTCTTTTGGTCTAGACGCTCTTCTGAAGCCTGTCTGCCATTAGTGAACCCTGCTGGCATTTGAAACACTGTTAATGTAACTTCTAGCATCACCAGAACATAGAAGACATCACAATGTCACAACTGAAATGATAGGCACTATCTTTTTTGGACTATGAGAGTCTTTCTCTTGCTCCTTTAGTCATTGTGTTCTTTGTGCATAACACTTCAGATAACCCCTCACTCTTCAAATTGAATCCCTGTAGTCCTCTTTGACATTCTGAATCTGTCATTCATTAGACTATGAGGAAATTAAAGTCTAAAGAGTAAAGTCCATAGTTAATAACCAGGAAAATCAAGATTTGAATGTGGTCTGATGCCATGATCCAAGCCTTTGCTCGAAATGGAACATAACACTTACCATCTTATTTGTTCATTCTAGAGCGTATGAGTAATCCACATGCAGATTCCTTCAATAGTGCCACATCCCTCCTCACTGCAGATCACACAGACTTCACAGATTCAGAACATAACGACTTAGAAACCTTAGTGTAGACAGTGGGTCTACCAAACAAAGACGAAGTCTAGAGTCTACCTCAACAGCCTGGTGGCTGGGAGGCATGAGACCCAGTCTAAAATGTGCCGGAGGTTTGCTCTGTAACCTTCTATGTGTTCCTTAGTTTACCCATGCCTCAGTTTTTCTCCAGTTCAAATAGAAAGAACCCCACTGCATGATTTTCTAAATTGGTTTTGAATAGATAACATTCTAAGACTTCTATGTTGATTCCATTCCCGAGGTTGAGTTAGATTATCTTGCTTCCCATTTTGTTTCAGACTAATTGTTAGCATTCTCTGTCTCTCCCCTGGGATCACTCTACCACCTTCATTGCCTGTCTGGACCTGTGCAGTAGAGCCTCCGGAGAGATCCTTGTTTTCCCATTTTTCCCTCCATAATTAATTTCCCACAGAGTGCCCAGATTGAGTCTTTTAAAATATCAACTAAATCAAATCACTCATCTAAGAAATAGACTTCATTGGCTGTCTAGTTGACTTAAAACAAAACCTGAACTCTGTATCATGCCTTCAAATCCTCTTGTGATATGATTCCCACCTACTGTTTTTGGTTTTATCTCATTCCAGGTTTCCCCCTCTATCCTCTACAGCTGTACTGGGCTTACTATTCCTTACTACATTTCACTTACTATTCCTCTGCCTTGAACATTTCCCCCCTCAGATATTGATCTGCTTTTTCTTTGTTATTCAATTAATCTACTCTTTTCTATATTGTTTGTTCTCTAAAGGAATTCCAACTCACTCAATCTTAAATAAATAAAAATACTCTCTCCTATACCATTTTCTTTCCATTACATCAAACACTTTTTTGTCTCTCTTTTTCTCTGTGTGTGTGAGAGAGAGAGAAAGAGAGGGAGATTCAGAGAGTGAGATTATTGTTCTTTGACATATTCTTTCTTATTCATTTTTCCATTACTGATTATCTGCTTCCACTCAGAGGTAAACAGCAAGAAAACAAGAAGCTAGTTTGCTTTGCTCAGTGCTGTATCCTCAGTGCTTATGAGAGCACCTGGCACACAGTAGGTGTTCAGAGAACATTAGATGAACAAATAGGTGGATGACTAAACCAATAGATCAGGATGAGAGAAAAATAGACTTGTGATAGAGTTAAAGAAATCTAAATTTACTTAAGAACTTAGCCTTAAAACATAGGGCTGATGAACAAAGATGATTGAATAAGCAATATTAATGGATATAGCCTGTTTTATTCCCTCATCTGGAGAGTATTATTGAAAGACTGCAGATTTCAGAGTCACATTGATTTAAATCGAGGTTAAGTCATAGATGGTGGAAGTTTCCTTTGGTAAATCTATTGACTAGAAGCTTGGATTCATAGAATTTCGTTCACATAGGCCCAGATAGAGTAGCTAATGTTTGGATACTTGACCTTACATCTGCTATGAGAAAGCTCACGGTCTTGTCAGTTAGCCATTTAGGCTGTTCTCATCTCCCTGTTGATCTGACAGCTCAGACAGTCGGCTACCACTCTTAAGCATTCAATTGAAGCTGACAAAAATAAAGCAATGTGCCATTATTTGACGGCTCTTGTTTGGAAAATTATATTAGCATTGTTGCTACTGCATTAAAATAAGTTATCCATTATTAGAATATTAAAAATAGAAGTCCATGTTCTCCAAGTGGAGTATTTATAGAGAAGGTTAAGTAGACTAAAATAATCTCTCATTCTCTGAAGCCACATTAGCAATATTAATTTACAATATGGTCAGATCTTCAACTCTGATCTTTCAACTGCTCTGATCTTTCAACTGAGCATGACCTTCAGACAACTTCAAATGACTTTTTTTTTCTTCTCTGAACTGCCTCTCCTTTGGTGATATACCTCCTGGTAAATGTATGGTCCCTTTCCCTTATAACTTCTGTTTCTAAGCATCTGGTCTCTCACAAGGGGTCCTTTCAGGACTATCTGCTGCAGGCTTGGGCAGTGGGAGGCCTAGCTTCCTGAGTATTTAACAAACACAGAAAGGAAATTTCCAGAACATTAAGGATCTGTCCATTGTGTAAGAGAAAGGAGCCCATCAAGGCACGAATTCTATTTTGACCATACGAATAAATGACCAAAGGAGTTAGCAACACTTCTTCCATTTTGCTTCAAACACAATTTCATCCCATCCAAGATATTGCAATCACTTAAATGCAATTCACTTATGGAACAATCTTGCAATCTTTAATGGTGCCTTCCTCACTCTGCCTGAACATAGCTCCTAGTTTGAGTAAAATGCAATTGGATTTATTTTGAAGTGAACTTGTATGTAAAGTCAGAATTTTCTAGTCATCACTTATTTCTCTTGTAGGAGAAATAGTATTTTTCATTTTTTTAATAGCTTCTCTTTTCCTTTTCAAACACTTAATGAAAAAAATAATATCAATAATGTTATTAATATCACTTACATATTTATTAGACCATTAGCTCCCTCAGCAGGTTTCAAAGATACCTAAAAGAACTCTAGATTGAAGCTTAAAGTAATTGTGAAAGCAAGAAAAATTAAAGTGATAATGGAAGAAGATTTGAAGGTATTTGAAAAGATTGTGACATTTAAGTGAAAATGTAACCATCTCTGTGAGAAATTGAAGATGAAGTAATATTTAAAATTGTAGATTAAAAAAGTCAAGGTATTTTGAAACTAAACAACAGTTTCACTTAATTAGTAAAGAAAAAAGAAAAAAGAAAAAAATCTGCCTTAAGCATTGTGCTCTTTTAAGATTTATCTATATACCTAGACCTACAAGTTGCTATCCAAACAGAACAAAGGAACATTCCATAGTTTAAAATCAGGAAAGATGTGTGTCAGGGTTGTTTTCTTTTTTTAAATACCTATTCAGTTTGTATGCTAAGCAAATTACTCAAGAAACTGGATTCTATGAAGAATAATGTGGCATCAGGATTGGAGGAAGACTCAGCAATAACCTTTCGTATGCAAATGACACAACCTTGCTTGGTGAAGTGAGGAGGACTTGAAGTACTTGCTGCAGAAGATCAAACACTGCAGTCTTCAATATGGATTGCATCTCAATTTCAGGAAAACAAAAGTTCTCACCACTGGACCAACAGACAACATCATGATAGATGGAGAAAAGATTGAAACTGTCAACAACTTCATTTTACTTGAATCTGTATCATTACAATTGGTACTAGCTGTCAGCTCAGGAGATGCAATTGCATTGAGCAAATATGCTGTCAAGGACTTTTCCAAATTATTGAGAAGTGATGACATCAGTTTAAAGATTAAGGTGTGCCTGATTCATACTCTGATCTTTTCCCAGCACTTGCTGTGCATCTGAGAGCTGGACAACAAATAAGGATGACAGAGGAAGAGCTGATGCCTTTGAGCTGTGGTGTTGGAAAAGAGTGCTGAATATCCAGTGGGCTGCCAAAAGAACAAACAGATTGGAGAAATACATGGAGAATACTCTTGGGACACAAGTATGCCAAAGCTTCATCTTAGACTCTGGGAATGTTCCTAGTAGAGGTCATTCCTTGGAGAGGGACATGATGTTTGAAAAGGTGGAGGATAAAAGATGATGTTCAACAAGATGGGCTGACCCTGCGACTGCTGCAATGGGTTCAAGTGTGTCCAAGGTGGTGAGGATGGCACAGGATAGGACAGGGTTCAGATCTGTGGTTCATAGGGTTGTTACGAATCATACTCAACTTGATAGCACCTAACAACAACAACAATAACATATTATATTAAATTGAAGACATAATTTTAAAGGCTAACTATAAGGCTTAGGGAAGAGTGAGTTTGGGCCAGTAGAGGAGGAACAATCCAGAAAGAAGGGTAAGAACAACACTGTAGATCAAAGAATGTAGCTGATTTCACTTAAGTACATATACAGAAACTGTTGAATCAGTGTATGTTTTGTTTTGCTTATTTTTAAGATCAAATGTCTAAAACATACATGTTGTTTTATGTTGGGGAATCCTGGGGAGGAAAGGAGGGCCACTGGCCAGGACGGATCACCTAGCTCCAGATAAGTGCAAGCCTCCCAGTGGCCTTTAGTACGGGGTAGAGAAAGCTGTCCTGTGTTTGGCCGTACCTGCTTGAGAAAGCTCGCCACCTGGGAAGATGGCTGCCACACCTGTTGATCTGGGAGTAGTCTGCACGAGGCTGAGGTTCTCCTATCCAATCCACATGTCCCACATCTGTTAGCCCACCCTATCCTGTCTTCCTGTTTACTTGCTTGTATATAAGTGTGCTGCAGCCCCAAATAAAATTGAACTGATTGACTCTCTGATTGGCTCCCAGAGTGGTGTGCTTCCATCATGCTTACCCTCATCAGGGTGTTGCTGTTCGTTGCTGGTGAACAGAGACAGTTGTTTTTGTTGTTGTTAAGTGCTGTCGAGTCATAGGCAACTCATGACAATCCTATGAACGAAAGACCTTAACACTTGTATAACTTTCATCCTTTCTCCATGTTCATAGGGATTCCAGAGGAAAGCTCTTTTGGAACTTGGTGTCACTCCTGCTTCTAAACTTGTTTTAATTGGGGAGCTTCACTGAACACTGTCCACCATGGGTAACCATTATCACATTTGACACATCAGTGTCACAGTGTTCAGCATCACAGCTGAATAATATGACACTAAAGTCTTCAAGGGCAGGATTATTTCTTATTACACTGTTTGTATCCTCAGCTGAGAACAGCCAAATTATCACTCTTTGCCAACTGAGGGTGAAATCAATGAAGGAAGAAAGAATGGTTGTGCTTAAGTGTACATTTCTTTAGTTAGACACTGTACTGGATAGCTTTTATTTGTTTCTTTAGATGCACGTCCCTGACCATTCGTTCTCACAGTAGGTTATGAATATAATGGACATCTCAATGTGTCCCCTTTACCTGAGGTTTTCCTGTGAGCAGCATTTCCAGAATATCTTAGCACAGAAAGAGATTGGGGTTGAAATGTTTATTCCCTTGGTCCCTCTCTGCTGGATCCACACCAACACCAAAAATCAAACCAGTTGTTGAGTTGACTTCTGCTCATAATGAGCCACATGTGTCAAAATAGAAGTATTCTCTACAAGCTTTTCAATGTTTTTTTTTTTTTCTTTAATAGATATCCAATTCATACTGTCAAGGACTCTAACGTCTAAACGTATTCTTAGCATGTTAATGTTTATACAACTGAGGGTCTCGCCTGAGTCTCTAAGTTGGTTGTTCCCCTGTTGTTGTTGTTGCTGCTGTGAATTACATTTTCATGCAGCCAGCTGAAGGATTCTCGAGTTCCTTGCCTCTTCAGGTCTGGGATGGTGACATCTCTTCTCAGTTATTATTCCCAAGGTACTGTGCCTGCACCATTCCTTCTGACTTTATTTAAATCTGACCTCAAAGTGAAAGTCATTACTATGGAGTCAGAACTGAGCCATAGCTGACCCTCCAGCATGTTTTCAGTAGCTATACATCATAGGAGGGGATTGCCTTTCCTATGGGGAAACTGGTAGATTTCAACCCCCTGCCTTTGGGTTGACAGCACAATTCCTTACCACAAAGCCAACAGAGTTCTCTTAAATCTTGTCTACTAATTTTTAACTCATCCTTCTACTGAGCTGCCATGATCATTCAGTTTGAGTGTGCCAGATTTTTCCTATCTGGATCCTGACTAATAAGAATATAGGCTTTGAGTTCCAGTTTCTCTTGTCACTACTTATATTGTCTTGTCACTTGGCTTCACTTAAGAAATTAGGTACTTGTACAATAAGGTATTCTTGTCAGCTGATGTAAATGCGTACAATGATCCATGCAGAGAGCTAAGTCCATCACCAGCATTCTATCCCTTAATGTACACCAACAATAGCTGTGATAACTACAGTCTGATTGTGTTACCCTTTGCTAGTTGGCCTTACCCAGTACAAACATGTGCTCTCTCATTCCTCCTCAAGAGGGGAGAGCTGGCCAGGTCTGCAGAAAAGAAAGGAAAGCCCTTTCTTGCTCTGAATGATTTAGCACTTTTTCTGCTGCCCTCACTCTTGCTCTGGTGAAGTATTTCAAGTCAGTAAGGGAGCCCAGTCACCTACAGAATCCCCTCAACGTCTCACAAAGACTCTGGATATGGAGACAAGATCTCATTCAATTTGGAGTTTACACACCACATCTAGAGCCTATTTGGGACTCATGTCCTCAAGAGGGAAAAAGAATTCTCAAATCCATAAGAACACTCATCAATCTTCTAACAATTAAAGGACAATCATTTTTAGCTTGAAATTTCAGGCAATTGTTAAGGCAAATGTGTTATATATCAAGCACCTGAAGAGTTCTATGGATACAAAGGTTAAAAATAACAGCAACAAATACATGATTGCTGTTTAAAAGGAACTTAGACTCTCTCAGTTTATATCTATATTCCAAAACCCAATCAGAGCTCATTCAGTGTACACATTGAATTAATGAATAAATAATGCTGGATTGCTCTTTTTTTCTTTACTATAAAAATAAATGCATGAACATATTGGCTCAGGCACACAATTTTGAAACATAAATATGACTGTCAAATGTTTGATTAAATTTTAGTATGTACTAGAATGAAGCTCTGATGACCTAGTGGCAAGAAGCTGCACTGGAATGGCAGAGACACATGGTTCAAGGCCATCAGCTACTCTGCAGAAGGATGGGCAATCTCCCTCCATGCAATTAAGTGCCTCTGAAAACCTGCCGAAGGGTCATCTATGGGTCGGTTCTGACTCTACAGTACACAGTAACAAGAAGAATGTAATAGCACAGTCAAATGACCAAACCATTTTAGCACATGATATAAATATTGGAATAAGTTTAATTTTTCTATGTGAAAGTATGCATAGCAGAACACATTTCCACTATAATCACGATTTTTGTATCTTAACTTTTGAGCCACACACTAGAAATTCCATAGAGATGCTCCCCAATACCTTGGTACACAAAGGAGGTAGCATGATGATTTAGGGAGACAAGGAGGCTGGGGATACACTCTCCTTCCCTGCTTCAACTATTCTATTTCACGTTGTTCCACTTTATGTCTTGGGCTTCTGAACATGACTGCATGTGAACAAAAACTTTCATGTCTTACAAACTTTTGAAAACCACTATCAGATGGAGGTATTTGGTGGCTGTGACTTCTTAGAGCAAATCTTTCCGATACAATGTTGTGGTTGTTGCTGTTGATTGTCATTGAGTTATGCACAACTCATAGCAACCCTATGAACAAAAGACCTGAGGCCTTTCTATAACTATCAGTTCTCCAAGTTCATAGAGGTTTCAGAGGCGTGTGGTTTAGGAAGTGGATGCCATTCCTGCTTCTAAACCTGTTTTAAACTGGGAGCTCCACAAAACACTGTCTACCACGGGCAGCCATTATGGCATTTGAGACCATAATGGCACCAGGTTCAGCATCACAGCAAACCCAGATGACCTCACCACAGAAAACTGACAGAAGAGTGATGTATGATTTAGAAGAATGTTCTTCCAAAATACAGTAACAAGAGATTAAAATATAATCCCTCAGGCTCAACTTTTAAATACAAGGGCCCTCCAGGAGATTTTTTTTATCTCTAAACAAGAGGCTTAAATAAAAACAACCAAATATTTCACACTGGCTCTCAATCAAAACAAGAGAGCCCATCTTACAGTATCCAGCTGCTTCAACCAGTCTCCAAAATGGAGACGAGGGCTTGCCTTTAAATGTAAGTGTCCTCCAGGAGGTCTTGTTGACTCTAAACAAGAGGCTTAAATAAAAACAACCAAACAATCCACACAGGTCCTCAACCAAAACAAGAGCATCATCTTACAGAGTCCAGACAAAGTGTTGGATGAAGCATCCAACTCTAAAATGGAGACAGGGACTTGGCGTTATATGTTGTTATTGTTGTTGTTAAGTGCCATCTAGTACTGACCCTATAACCAAAAGACCTTACCCTTGTTCTTTAACTGTTGTCCTTTCTCTAAGTTCATAGAATTTCCGCAGGCATGTTTAGGATACCACTCCTGTTTCCAAGCCTGTCTTAATCTGTTAGCTCTAGCAAACATTTGTCAAGCATGTGTAACCATTATGGTATTTGACCAATGGCACATCATTCATATCACAGCAATCCCAAGTTACGTCAATACCGAGAAATGACAGAATAGTGATGTACCACTTAGGAGTATGTTCATTTCAAACTGCTTGGTATTGCCCTGAGCATTGCTCACCCATTATCTCATTTGATTATCATTCAACCCCTATGAACCCTGCAGGATCTATGAACCTATTTTTGCAAATATGAGTCGGCCTTTGGTGTTTTGTTGTTATGTGCCATCGAGTGATCCTATGAACATAGCTCTGAACTCTGCTCTATCCTGAGCCAACTCTCACCATCTCTGACCCACCTGACCCTGTTGCCACAACCACTGTGTCAATCCATCTCTTCCAAAGTCTATCTCTCCTGTGCAGACCCTCTACCTTTCCAAGTACAATGCCCTTCTCCAACGACTGGTCCCTTCTGGTAGCATGCCCAAAGTATGTGAGATGGAGATTCAAATCCTTATCTCCAAGAGGCAACCTGATTTCACCCTCTCCAGGACAGTTCAGTTTATTCTCTTAACAGTCCATGGTATGTTCAGTACTCTTCTCCAGCACCACAACTCTAAGGCATCAATTATTCTTCTATCATCATTATTGCCCAGCTTTCAGATTTAGTCCAATTAAAAAGCAATGACAGCAAAACCAAAACAACTTGTCTGTGTTTGCACAAGTGTTAAATGTTAGAGGTAGATTTGTATCTGTTTGTTTGACCCCAATGTCGTGGTTGTAAATCTCCCCATTTATACATTTTGGTTGTAAATACCCTGCAGATACAATGTGGTAATTGGACACTGCTTCTCTATTTTTCAGAGCTTTACTTAACATCAATCCAAAGCAATGATGTATTTCAATTGCACGATTTCTGATGATTACATCTACTAATTCATAGGGGGTTATGAGTGGTCCATCACGAACTACCACAGTCAACTCAGTCTTCCTGCTGTTTGTCACAGGACCCAAAATGCACATAAACCACACCAATAGCCATTGAGTAGATTCTGACAATAGACACAACCCATCAGGTTTCTGACGCTGCCCATCTTTCTCCTGAGAAGCAGCAGGAGGATTTGAACCATAGACCTTTCAGTTTCTAGCCCGACACATTATCAACTATACCACCAGGAATTCTTCTATACAAATAAGGAGAATCTCAAAAGGGAAATCAGGAAAACAATGTCATTTATGATAAACAAAAATCACTAAAACCGTTGAGTCAAATATGACTCATGGAGACCTTCTCTGTAAATCTTAACAAGAGGAAATCACCTGTTTCTCTCTAACAGACAGCTGGTGGATTAGAACCAACAAGTTTTTGGTTATCAGTCTAATATCTAATATACTATGCCATCAAGGTAGATACTAAATGAGTCTTATTAAAAAATTTAAAAAAATGAACAGGATTTCTCAGAGCCACATTTATGATTCTAATCACAAACAACAAAGACAGATCTTCTATCCCTCTCCTATCATTTTTTATAGTGGGAAGAGCTCTTTCAGTAATTTGAGGGCTTACAAGTTTGGCTGTTTCTGATACATATTTCTTAAAGCTTGATGTGGAGCCAGAAGATGAATAGTTGTTGCTATGATTAAGGATTAAGACTTTATCCCAGAAAGAATCCCCGAGGTCCAGCTTTTACATGAATCTTGTTAGTACTGTAATAAGGGTGTGGGGAGAAAATGGAGACCATTTTCAATAATCTGAGCCAATGTGCTGAGAAGTAAAGAGTAAATTATATAAAGGTGACAAGACTTCTTCGCTGCTAATTTCCTGTAAAGAGAAGGTATTGACTTCAGTTGTGGACACATATGTACCTTCTTTGGGTTTTTCAAATGTCAGTTCCTTCAGCTGTAAAGTAGGAATGATAATCCTGAATTGCAATGGAATCAGCACACAGATGCCTGATAGTAACAACAACTTTAATAAGTGTTTACTTAGTAAATGAGGAAAAGTGAAAATGACTGACGTGGAAACGACACAAGCGAAGTACTACACAAAATGTAGGATTTATCACATTGGAGTTTTCCCACTCAGGCTCTAGGACTCTTGGATTTTGGTTCCATCTCGAAGCATTTTTGCCATTTTCATCCTAGTGCTGACCACACTCCAACTTTAAAAATGTTTGCAGGGTGCTTTTGTTGAGTGCCATTGAGTCAATTCTGACTCACTGACACAATGGGACAGAATGGATCTACTCCAGAGTTTCCAAGGCTGTAATCTTTATGGGGGCACCTTTCTACCAAGGAGCAACTGGTGTGTTCAAACTACCGACACACAGAGGACCACTTCACCATTCAGTGCACCACCAGGTGCTCCTTACGCATGCAGGAAGAAATGAGATTAGTATGCTGGGATCTGGACCATTATTTGAATTTGAAGTTTTATGAAATCTTTGTGAAAGTCTCTCTCATTTGCAGACTTGAGCAAGCATTACACTGGAGATGTTTTTAAATACCTACAGAAAGGTATTGTCTCCTATTTGGCCAATTAAAATGTCTATAATTTTGTTAACTAAAAACCCAATATGTTGGAGAGACCTTTGTTATTCTCAATTTTTATTCTCCCAAATCCCGAGATGCAAGACTACGAGGCCAGATACCGTGGTCTATGCAAAATGCCGGATTCTGAAAGGGGACAGCTCTTGGAAGAGTATGTAGAGAACTGAAATTGACAACACTGAATAGTGTGACTGTTAATATCTATGCCACCACAAACAGAAGATGAAACTATTATCCTGCTGAAAGTTGATGATTATTTATTACTGTGGGCCTGTTTACAACAGTTCAAAATGCCATGTGCACTAACAAAGAGAGGAACCAGTTTTTGCCTTCAGCTGTGCATCTATTTTTAAAACAGAATGTTTCACCAAGGTCTTCCTGAAAATGTTAGTTCCTTAACTATTCGAGTCTTTAAATGGTGCAAATGAAGTGAGAGAGTCTGAAGAACAGGGCGATCTGATATTTCCAAAATGTCACTTATCTCACCCTCTGAGAGTGGCCCTTTTCCTCTCATCACTGTGAAAATGTGGAGACAGAACTTCAAGCAAGGGGATGGGGAAATACTTGTTTAGACACTGGCTATAGTTTAAGGAGGGTTAGACTCTATTCTGAAGGGAAAATGGAATGTCTACCCTTTCTGTTATGATATCACAACACTTTATGATTTCTCTCCTGAGGTCAAAAACACCCAGAACCTTAATTCTCATACACCAGCTGTTACTTTGGTGTTCCTATTATGGAAATACCATGGTTCTCACACCTGGCTGCACACTGATCACCTGTGAGGCTGGAAAAGCTCCCATTACTAGTTCTTAAGCTAAGGTGGTGCGGTATCTTAAGGTCTGTAATTTACCAGCACCACAGGCAACTTCTTCCAGTATGATCTTCCACACGGAGATGGGCATGGGTTAAAGGTAGGCCAAAAAGGCCACTATGACTCATCAAGATACAATGGGGACCTGAAAAGACGGGGTAATAGTGGGCATAGTTCAATGGTGAGTAGTTTTGTAAAACCTACTGAATGAGGATGATTGTATGACACCCAATGTATATGAACTTTGTCAGCAAATCAATATAAAATAAAAATTTAAAGAAAATAAAGAAAGTTTCTTATTTCAGTAAAGGCTGTTATGGAAAGAAGTGTCTTCCCCAGTGAGGAAAGGCTGTCTGACGGAATCTTTGCCGTGGAGCGGATGACTGAGTAAAGCATCCTGCCCACTTGCATTCTCATACCTCTTGTCCTGGTTCTTCTCTCTGAGCCTGACTGTATCACCCGCAGAAGCAGAGGAAGGAACTAATCAGAAAATAATAAGGGCAAGAGTAGTGGCTCCCACAAATGTGCCAATTCTTGAGTTTTTCCATATGAAAAAGCTTGTCTAATCCTTTTTAAAACATAACATTCACCATCGCAAGACAATGGAAACATCTCAGATGTCCAACTACAAACAAATGGATTGAGAAATTATTGTACACAATGGAATACTATGCAGCATGCAGGAGCAATGATTTTGTACCTAACTTGGGAGGGACTGCAGAGCATTATGCTGAGTGAACTAACTCAGTCCCACAAGGACAAATACTGTGTAAAGCCATTATTGTAGAAGGAGTATAAGAATCTAAGAAGAGTGGGGAAGGGTGGAAGCAGAAGGATGAGAATGTGCAGGAGCAGGGGGAGATTAATTATGGGGTTGCACAATTTGATGGGAGGGGGTGAGGGAAATTGGAAGAATTTGTTCTCAAAATCAATGTATTTGAATTTTGTTAATACACTAGTATTTTTTTTTTTTTAAAAAAAAGAACACCTAAAAAACCCTACAAAACATAACTTAAAAAAAATCTCATTGTCATTGATTTGGAACATGTTTATAATTGACCCTCCAGTAGGTTTTCAGAGGTTATAAGTCACATTGGATGAGATTTCCCATCTTTCTCCCTTGATGACACTGGCAGATCCAAATTGCCAGAAAGGCATCACCTTTGGGTTGGCAATCAAAGGCCAATCAGCCTCAATGATCTCAGCCCTCTTGCTTCTCCCCTAACCATCTCTACTTTTTTTTCCCCATCTTGGTTCACCACTCTGCTCTCCTGTGGTTCCGCGGTAGATGCAGGGTCAATTCCTGGCCAAGCCATCTTATGCACAACCACCACCCATCTGCCAATAGCGGTGCTTGTGTGACTATTTTGGAATTGTCCAGTCTGTAACCGACCACGGGAATGGAAGAGGGCTGCCAGTGCACGGGGTCACTGTGAGTCAGAGACTTGACTCAAGGGCTGCTAACAACTACCCAGTGGTTGGTCACCCGTAGGTTTAAACAATGCTGTCTGAGGCTGCTTTCCTGATCTTCCTGTCCAGAAATTCCACCTGATAGCCAATGAGTGCAAGTAGTTGATTTGGATGGGAGATCCAGGACTTCTAGTATATTTGGAAAATACTTGAGACAGGGAAGCAAAGGAAGAAAAAAAACACAAAAAACCAACATGCATTAGCATGTAGATTGTTGCTGTAGGCAACTGGGATTACTCTCACTGGGGACCTCTGGCAATCCAACAACAAACAAGGCACAGGAAGCAAGTGCACTTATGCTCCAGCTCCTTTCCTGTAATATTAAATCCCTCCATTCCCTGCCTCTCCTGTCTGGCAGTGTAAGCCCCTCAGGCAGAGAGGATGCAGGAGGATGTGGAGGACCTGCTCTAGCACAGCAGATGCCGAGGAGATATGAACACAACCTTGGCAGTGACTGTGGCAATGTTTGTGGGTACCTTTGAAAGCCCTATGTCCCAAGAAAGGAAAGGAACAAGAAAACAGAAAAATGTCACATTTTTTTTTTAAAAAAAGGAAAGATTGTGTTGGTTCTGAATCTACTCCTCCTGAGTAATTTTAGCCCCCTTCAGATTCTTGAATGAGCTGCACTGCTAACTCAAGGACTATGTGTCTCCAATAGTTCGAATCCACTAGATGTTCCTCTGGAGAAAGATGGTCAGTCTTCTTGTTATAATTTACAGCCTCAGAAACATGTTGGAGGACTGACATAAGTGAGAGCCAGCTTGAAGACTATGAGCTTTATTTAGGGTTATTGTTTCAGGCTTGATTATAATGGGCTTAGTGATTTAGACCAGGCTAGCCTTTCCTGTCACTTATTCTTTCTCTTCTGACCAATGTTTTTTCTGTTCTCCTAATATGGAATGCCTTTACTTCACTTCTTTGCCTGCTACAACTCCTGTCGTTGTTACGGATTTTCAAGTCAATTCTGACTTACAGTGACCCCGTAGGATAGCACAGGATTGCCAAGGCTATGATCTTTATAGATACAGACTTTCACATCTTTCTCCCATGGAAGAGCTAGTTGTTTGGAATTAAGTGCTTAACTTTTCTGCCACAAAGGCTTCTTTCAGGATTTCCCAGTTACAAGTAAACTAGGAGCTAGCTCTGTGGTGTGGTGGATTAAATGTTGAAATGCTAACTGAAAGTCTGGCAGCATGAATCCACCAGGTGCTCTATTGGAGAAAGATGTGGTCGTCTGCTTCTGTAAAGACTGTTGTTATTAAGTGCCATTGAGCCACCTGCCACTCATAGCATCCCGAAGTACAATAGTTCTGAATCCTGCACTATCCTGAGCCAGTATCACTATATCCAACACCCCTACCCCTATTGCCCCAGTTACTGTGCCGATCCATCTCATCCAGGGCCCTACAGCCTTGGAAATCTTATGAGGCTGTTCAACTCTATCCTATTGGTTCACTGAGTTGGAATCATTCAATGGCTATGTCTGGTTTTTGTTTTGTTTTTGCTGCTGTTATTTTGTTTTTATCTGGAGGCAGGGTGCTACCTCTAAAAGTGCATAATAAGTTGCTACTGACCTTACTCCCCTCCCCCCAATATAACCCTTGTTTAATGCTGTCGATATATATCACAGTCAACAATCTTCATGTCTGTCTCCCTTCTTAATCGAAATTATGCAAGTGGTAGGTGCTCAATAAATGCCTAGATAATGGATGGGCAAGTTGCTCCTACATAGAAATGTTACACTTTTTATTAGCTGCATATGATTTAGCTTCAGACCCTTGGGAAACTGCTGTGAGAAGATATTTTGTTCATTCTTGTACAGTATCAAGATTCTGTTTGTTCATTTTGTGTTATTGATTTCTAGTGTTTTCTTGTCTGTCCTTCATATCAAGGTAAATGCCACAACGTTCTTGATTGAAATGAGGGTTTGAATATGTTTTCTTAGTGATGTAGGACAAGTGAGCTGACAAGTCTATGAGCAAAGAAAGAAGATAAATAAATAGGAAAGCATTGTTGGTTTTTCTTTGGGTCCTTATCCCCTCATTTCTGACAAGTCAGATCTCACAGCTGACCCCATAGCAGATTTCTAAATTGTTGATTACCTTCTATTCGAGCATGACTCATAGTGACCCTAGGAACAAAAGGCCTGAAGCCCCTCTACAACTATCAACATTTATCGAAGTTCATAGAGTTTCCGGAGGCATGTTGTTTAGGAAGTGGATGCTACTCCTGCTTCCAAAGCTGTCATAGAATGTTATAGGTTGAGTCACCTGCGATGTGTCCAGCTGCTCTGAACCCTTCCCTCTTCTGAGCCAGTCTCAGTAATTCTTACACACCAATCCCTGGTACCCTAGTCACTGTATCCATCCATCTCATCTGGGGTCTTCCTCTCCTGCGCTGTCCGCCCACCCTTCCAAGCATGATGTCTTTTTCCAAGGACTGATATCTCTTGGCCACGTGCCCAAAATAAGTGAGGCTGAGTTTCAAAATTCTAGCCTCCAAGAAGAGACTTGGTTTCACCTTCTCCAAGACAGGCCTATTTGTTTTCTTGGCAGACCATAGAATGTTCAAGACTCTTCTCCAGCACCACAACTCGAAGGCATCTAGTCTTCTTTTGTCATCCTTTGTCATTGTCCAACTGTCTGAAGCATAACAAGTAATTGAGAAGACCATGGCCTGGATTAGGTGAACCTTTGTATCTAGACTGACATTGTTGCTCTTCAGCACTCTGGAGAGGTTCATGACAGAAGATTTTCCCAATGCAATTTGTCTTTTGATTTCCTGACTGCTGGTGTTGATTGTGGATCCAAGCAAGCTGTAATTCCTAACAACCTCAATCTCTTCTTCATTTAATATGGTGCTTCCAATTAGCCCAGTGGTGAGAACCTTTGTCTTCTTGATGTTAAGCTTCAATACATATTGCAGACTACAGTCCTTGTACTTTTGCAGCAAGTGCTTCTGGTCTTCTTCAGTTTCAGCAAGCAAGGATGTGTTACCTGCATATAGTAAGTCATTAAAGAGTCTTCCTCTAATCTTAATGCAACATTCCTCCACATAAAGCCCTGCCTCCCTAATGATCTGTTCTGCATACAGATTGAAAAGGTATGGGGACAGGATGCATCCCTGATGCACCATATCCTGATTTCGAACCATGCAGTGTTTCCTTGATCTGTTCTGAGGACTGTTTCTTGATCCAAGTATAGGTTTCATACAAGCACGATCTAACTTTTTGAGCCAAGTATAGGTTTCATATAAGCATGATCAAGTGTTCTGAGATTCCCATTATCCTCAAGGTTAGCCACAATTTATTGTGATCCACACAGTCAAATGCTTTTGCATAAATAATATGGGGATGGGATTGTCCATGTTTCTCCCATATAAGAGTTGGTGATTCAAATTGCCAGTACCATGTAGTTTTGTGGTTAGTAGTGGAGGTCTCTACAGGCTACACTGCCAGAGCGTTCTGTCCTGGGTCAACACACAAATGACTCATTGCTGTTGGTTTGGAACTGACTTTTAGCTTACCCTCCAGGGATTTTTCTGAGGCTATAAATTGTATGGGAGGAGATTGTCTATCTTTATCCTTGTAGTAGCTTGTGGATTTGAACCACCTGCCTTGGGTTGGCCGTGCAACTCCTAACCTCTGTGTCATTAGAGATCCCTCTATGTATATGTGTTGCTGTTGTTGTATACTGCTCAGTCAGAGTTGGTTCACAGTTGATCCTTCAGTGGGTTTTCAGAGACACTAAATCACATGGGAGGAGATTGTCCATCCTTCTTTCACAGAGCAGCTGGTAGGTTCAAACCATACACTTTTGGGATTGCTCAGTTTCTTATCACTAGGCCATAGAGGGTAACAATTTCACAAACTAGTTTCTAATTTTTGAAGTCAAATCTCCACATATGATATTGTTGGAAATATGCTTTTCCTTTTGGAAACTTGTCACTCATATTCACTTTTCAGGGGAATTCTTGTGGCCTAATGCTAAGAAGTTGCATTGTTATTGTTGTTGATTGCCTTCAAGTTGAGCACAACTCATAGCAATCCTATGAAAAAAAAGGCTTGAAGCCCCTCTACAACTATGCATGTTTATCAAAGTTCATAGAGTTTACGGAGGCATGTTGTTTAGGAAGTGGATGCCACTCCTGCTTCCAAAAGGAGCTGCATTGTCATCTCAAAAACATGTGGTTCAAATCCACCTACTCCTCCTTGGGAGAAAGATGATAATCTTCATGGCCTCTGAAAATTGCAGGAGAGCCAGCTAGGAGTTACTTCAGACTTGACAGCATTAAAACAACAACAACAACAACTCACCCTTCAAAATCCAATAAACCTATTATTCTGTGAAATAAAACAAAGCAAAGAGCAGGCATTTGTTAATCTCTTACTTTTTACCAGGTACTCTAACACTGGTCTGTTATTTTCTTTTTTCACACAATGTAAGGTAGGAGCTATTAGGTGAGAAAGCTCTATTTCCTAGACATGGACCCCAGAGCTAAGCAAAATCTAGCCAAGGACACACAGGTGGAATCAGACTTCAAATCTAAGAATGTCAACCACCAAAGCACACATATTTCCTACTAGTCTATATTGCCTGTGCTCCCATGTTATTTCTTTAGTTCATCTCATTGCTGTCAAATGGGAACCAACTCATAGCTGACCCGATGTGGGCTTTCAGAGGCTATAAATCACAGGTGGAAACTGCTCATCTTTCTCCTGTGGAGAAACTGGTGGATTCAGACTACCTCCCTTTGGGTTGGCAGTGCAAGCCATTAGAACACCAGATACACTTATCTAGTGTCTTGATTAATCTTCATAACAATCCTATTGCTTGTATATTATTATCCACATTTTACTGGATCACAAAAGCCTGGGGTGACTTTTTTCATCTTCCATTTTCTGGGCCTCTGTGCATGTTGACTTATCAAAAATATTTGCTGCAACGTTTCACAAATAAACACATACCCCGAAGGCATGCAGTTCGAATCCACTAGCAGCTTTGCAGGAGAATGATGACCAATCTCCTGTCATTAAAGTGGCGCTGAAGACCCACCGGAGGGTCAGCTATGGGCTGGTTCCAACTCAACAGTACAGAATCACGTCAACTTTTCTATTTTTGCAAAAAGAATATCATTTCAATGCAATAAAGTCTTATCCATTTTATCTGTGTATCTTAAGTGTGAGGGTAAGAGGTGTAGAATGAATGAAAAACCAAACTCATGCTGCGCCTTAAAAATAATTTAAAAAAATTACTGTGAGGAAGCTCTGGTGGCCTAGTGGCAAGAAGCTGCACTGCAATCCCAGAGGTGCATGGTTCAAATCCACCTGATGCTCTGCTGAAGAAGGAGGGGCAATCTCCTTCTGTACGAGTCAGATCCTATTTGATGGTAACACACAAAAATCAATAATTTTTCTTTGAAAAATCTAACCATGGACAACGTATAGTTATGGAGGACTTAATGTCTTGAGCATAGCTACTCTAAGTAGAATGCTATTTATTTACTCTATCAGCATTTTCATCACACTTGGTAACATAAATTTTTGAATTCCCAACAATCTAGTCTTAACTGTCTTGATATAGCTTAGAATCAGGGGGGAGAAAATCAGCTGAGGAAAATGTCATCAGACTTCCATGCACTGAAGTTTACACACTTGCACTCACACTATAGGATCCCCAGAACTTACTTAGAGTGTAATTACTTCTACTTTACCAATAGTTCTTGTGATTTTGCTTTGCTCTGGTTTTTTCTAACATGCCAGAAGAAGCCGAGTAAACTGTTGCAGACTGTAGGAGGCAGACCCAGTCAAGGCCTCTTGGGAACAAGAAAGAGCAAGAAACAATAAAAAAGAGGCATACATAAAAACTTGAAATCACAGCATTCTCAGAATAGTTTATGTAAAGGTCAGAGGGGGGGGAGGCATCCCTGCTTGTTTCATGGGCTCTGAGGATGTCACTGCATTATGATAAAGAAAGAGGGATACTATTTTTTTTAAAAAAAAAAACACAACACCAAAACAAAGCTGTCCAAAAAATCTTTATCAACTTTATTTCAAAGCAAAAGGATATGAACAATGTATACTTTCAAAGAATGGACATTTCTATTCAAAATAGACTTTCAGCAAAACAAAAGTCCCTAAGATTTTGGCTCTTCAATGGGTAAAACTTCAACTATTGAAAACCACGGCTATCAAGAAGGAATTGTTCCCTCGGGGTTGCAGAGATTGCTAAGGTGTTACAGCTTGGAGTCTGTGCCAGCCTTGGCATTGTGCGTGGTGTGCAGAAGTGCTGGGAATAAATGAGTATCTCTTGCTAAGTTTCACTTACCACCCAAGGCTACACTGTCTCTCCATTTTTTACCCACTACAATGCATTCACAAAACAATGGGCTGGTTTTTGCTTCTGAAATGCAGGCAGGCTAGTGATACAATCTTCTCAGTATGCTTAGTAATGAGGTTGCTCCTCTTAGCCTCACCAGGTCTTCCCTGACTGCTTTTGGCTCTCAATCATTGTTTCTTGCAATAATATTACCACTTACATGAGACAACAAAGATATCAAGGAAAAGTAATAGTAAGTACAAAGACGAAAAACAACAGGACCCTAAATCGTCCACACATCAACTCTTTGTTGTTTTGTGATTTTATGGGTTTTTAAATTTTTTTTATTTGCTCCAGTTCTTGTTCATGTGTGTGGCATATTTATTACAAGAAATGGCCCTATTTCCCTCTGTCCAGCATTCATATTCCTTGTAATGCTGATTCTGCAGCTCTTATTTATGCGGAAGGTGGAGTCTGTGTTCCGGAGCTTGCCTTGTAACTTGTGTTCAATGCAGAGGAGATGAAGTTATCCGGGTTCTGAATCTAGGCTGCGAGTTGCCTTGCAACGTCCACTCTCCTCCCTGGAACTTGGCCAGGTCACCAGCCTGACCTAGCCTGCTGGGTGGCCCAGGAATGACTCAGAAGCTGGCCATCCTTCATACTTCAACTAACAGCCAGTCACGACACCACTCTTCTGTGAGGCCATCTAGACCAGTCAGAGAACCTGACGGTGGACTGCAGACATGTAAACAAGGCCAAGTGTGAGCTCTCCAGCCTGATACTAATTAACAGAACCACCTGGTGAGCCACAAAAAAATAAACAGCAATAAATGGTGATCGTTTTAAGCAGAGAGGATAGAAGGAGAATTGATGCCTTTGAGCTGTGGTGCTGGAGAAGAGTAGTGAGGGTACCATCCTAGAAAGGGTTAAACCGGGAGGCTCCCTGGAGGCAAGGATTCTGAAGCTCCGTTTAACATACTTTGGACATGTTGTAAGGAGGGACCGGTCCTTGGAGAAGGACATCATACTTGATACGGTGGAGGGACAGCTCAGGAAGGAAGGTCCTCTATGAGGTGGATTGATTCAGTGACTGGGATAATCGGGATGGGTGTATCGGAGATGGTGTGATTGACACAGGACAGATCAGAGTTTAGGGCTGTTGTTCATAGGGTCACTATGAGTCGCAAGTGACTCGACGGCACATAACAACAACAACAACAACAACAACAAGTCAACAGCTGCCATGACCTTCATGCACATGGCATTCATGCTCTAGTCACGCTGCTAACCAAAGGATCACTCATCTCCAGTGGTTTGAACCCACCAAATGCACCAGGAGAGAAAGATGGGTGGGCAACTGCCTCCCATATGACTTAGACAGTTGTTGCACTGGGGTTTGTTTGTTTGTTTGTTTTGGTTTTTTTAATACCTTTTCCTTTAAAAAGCCCACATTTGATATAGTAGTAAGTATGTTTGCTGTAAATCATAGTTTTAAAGTGTCATCAGTGGCCCTGGTAGTGCAGTGCTTTATACATTGGGCTGCTAATATCAGCTTGTCCCTGGGAAGTTAGATGGGCAGTTGGTGTATATAAAGATCTGTTATTGTTGTTATGTGCCATCGAGTCACCTGTAACTCTGAGCAACCCTATGTATAATAGCCCTCATCCCTGCTCTATCTTGTGCCAATCTTATTGTCTCTGATACACCTACCCCACTGCCCAAGTCACTGAATCTATCCATCCATCTCATTGAGGGTCTTCCTTTCTTGCACTGTCCTTCCATCCTCCCAAGCATGACGTGCTTTTCCAAGGACTGGTTCCTTTTTGCGGCATGCCCAAAGTATGTCAGAAGAAGCTTCAGAATCCTTGCCTCCAAGCAGCAACCTGGTTTCACCCTGTCTAGGATGAACCCGTTTGTTCTCCTAGCAGTCCATGGTATATTCAATACTCTTCTCCAGCACCACAGCTCAAGTAATCAACTTTCTATCATAAAGATTAACAGTCTCTGAAAACCTATAATATAGTTCTACTGTGCCGCAGGGGCTCTGGTGAGAATGCTTTACCCAGACTGCCTGGTATGTACATAATTAAGTGCTTGACAATTAACCAAAAGGTTGTTGGTTTGAACCTATCTGAGTCTCCTTAGAGAATAGGCTTAATATGTTGCTTCCTAAAGGTCACAGTCATGACAATTCTGTAGGGTAGTTTTACTTTGCAAAACATATACTGTCATGTGTCAGGATCAACTCAACAGCAAGTAGGTTGTTTAGAAGAGGCAATGATGCAATGGGCACAATTTAGTGGTTTCCCAGTGCTGTGCCATCAATTCTAACTCACAATGATTGCATCATCTTGGGATTGATTCTGAGGTTGTAACTTGTAGCAGCAGGAGATTATCCATATTTTTACCAACACATGACACACTGCTCCATTACATATCTTTGTTTCAAACCCTTAATTTTCCAATGCATTTCTGTGACTCTGGATAAATTAATCACAAAAAGCCTCCATTTCTTCATCTGTGAAATGAAAGTAATGATACCTTTGAGGTTTTATTTGAATTCTGAATATGATTAATGACAAACATTTAGTAGAGTGTCTGAGATGCTGGCGTTTAGAAATCAGTGGAGGATATTGTTTAAAGAAAGACAACATAGCAATTAATTTCTTAATTCTCAAATATGAAATTGTTAGCTATTAAGACATAGGCAAAAGCATTGCTGCATTTCATTTCAAAGCATTCTCCTTGGACTAATTGTATTACCAATTAACTTTTGGAATGACTTTAAACTAAGCAGCATAGTAGATGCAAAGGAACTAGGACTGGGAGGTAGATATGGAATGAACTTACATTTCTAGACGTGTCAACACTGAAAGAATCATTTTCCTAAAATAGTAAAATTGGACTGGACCTTGGAAATAAGAAATTGCCATCTTTCTGGTTCCCAAATAGGCAACAACAAAGAGGGCTATTTAAGAACCAGCTTATGAATTTGAACAATATACAAATTCTTAAGCTGTGTACCCAGAGGTTGTATGATTCAGTAGGTATGCACTCAAGCTCAGGAATTCCGAGGTTTTTATACTCTATCCCAAACCTATGGTGGCACAGTGGCTGCTAGCTACCCAGTTGCTCCTCAAGGAAAAGATGTGGAAGTTTGCTTCTGTAAGGAACTGATTCAACGGCAATGCACATGATATTCTCCCCAACCCTGAAGATTATAATGCAGCACCAGTTTGGGGAACTGCTGCCTTAACAGCGATCCCTTCCTCATTTTACAGAGAAGAAACCAAGATAGAAAAAGACAGAACAGGATATATAAAGCTCCTCAAAGAGTCAGTGGCTGCACTAGGGGCTATACCTGAATCGTGATTTGTGAACCATGGATTCATGTGGAGTACACCCAGGGGCATTATTCTGATTTCACCAAGGAAGAGAGAGGTGCTGAGATCCTTGTTATAAAGACTAAAATTTTCTCTCCAAGGCTCGCCTCTACTTCACCCTGGTCGATACAGAATTCATATGCTGGGAAAATGATTAATGTGTGAGTACATCTTTTATTCTTCAGTGAGAACACATCTTCTGAACTGTAACCAAAGTAACTGGCTTTCAGAAAAGTTGAAATATACCAAGAGATGTCTTATCTTGTGTATTATTATACAGCTCTATGTTAGCATTTTTTAAAAAGTGTAAGCAAAATCAAGGTAACAGTTTCTTTTATGTTTTACTTTTTCCTTAGGGCTTTGTAAGACAATTTATTTTTAAGATAAAGAACTTGATATTTTATATAACTCATCCTTTCAAATAAACAGCATGAGATCTTTTTTTCTTTCTTTTTCCCATCCAAGTTCAACTAAAAAACCACAACCAACAAAACAAAAATTCCTTCCAAGTACAGTACTAGAAAGGTACTCTTCTGTTGTGAAATCCATTTAAAAAAACAAACGAAACAAACAAAACACCAACAAAACCTAAAACAAAACCCCCAAACATTCATCCAGATGGTTTATTTATTTTGGTAGGCCTGAACGGCTGGATATCATGATATAAATGTTTTTAAAATATTTTTAAGGTAAATCCTAGCCACTTGGATTATACTGAGAGTAGGCAAAATGACCCTGCCCAATTTATCATCTCCAAAGTTTTAAACTTCATGTTGTTTAGCAACGAAAATATAGGCGTATTTCATTTTATTGTGTCTCACAGATACTGGATTTTTTTTCACAAGTTGAAGGCTTGTGACAATCCTGTGTTAAGTCAATGCCACTTTTTCAACATTTGGTGTTCACTTTGTCCCTTTATGTTACATCGTGGTAGTTCTTGTAGCATTTACAACTTTTAAATACATCCTTTACTTGCTTGGGAGCTCTGGTGGCCTAGTGGCAAGAAGCTGTGCTGTAATCACAGAGGCACGCAGTTCGAGGCCACCAGCTGCTCCTTCGGAGAAGATGGGCAATATCCTCCCGCGTGATTAATTGCTTCTGAAAATTGACCAGAGGGTCAGCTATGGGTCCGTTCTGAGTCATTGGTAAATAACAACAATTACATACTTACTAGACTACAGTATGATATAAAAGACAACTTTTCTATACAATGACAAATCCCAATATTCATGTGACTCACTAGACTGCAGTGCTCAATTGATTGCTGTAGTTTGGGATGCTACAAAGCACAGGGTACCTCAAAGAAACACTGTGCATACAAAGTATTGTATGCAAACCAATAGAAAAAGGAGGTGGGGGAATAAAACAAAGAAGCAAACAAACAAAAGATTAAAGACTACAATCTCCAATATGGATTATATCTCAACATTAAGAACACAAAAATTTTCACCAGTGGACCAACAGGTGACTCCATGGTAGCTGGAAAAAAGATTGAAGATGTCACTTATTTCATCTTACTTGGATACACCATCAACACCCATGATAGCAGCAGTCTGGAAATCAAAAGATGTGTTGCATTGGGAAAATCTCTTGTTATGAATTTCTCCAAAGTGCTAAAGAGCAAGGTCATAATTTTAAAGACTATGGTACACTTGATCCAAGCCACAGTATTTTCAGTTATGTATGAAAGTTGGACAATGAATAAGGATGGTAAAAAAAGAATTGATGTCTTTGAATAATAGTATTGGGGAAGAATGCAGAATATCCAATAGATACTATCCAAAGAACAAACAAGTCTGTCTTGGTGGAAGTACAGTCCGGAGGGTCTTTAAAGGCAAGGATGGTGACATATCGTTTCACATACTCTAGGCATGTTATCAAGAGGGGCTAGTCTTTGGGAGAAGACATCATACTGTGAGAGGTAGAAGGTCAGAGAAAAAGAATAAAACCCTCAATTAGATAGATTGACAGTGACTAAAAGAATGGCTGGTAAAGATTTGAAGATACCACAGGACAGAGCAAGGTTCAGATATGTTGTTCATAGGGTCATCATGAGTTATAGGGGGCTTGAAGGCTCAGAACAACAACATAACTAAAGACAAACATACTATCATTATTCTTATTTTATGGGCATTCATCCCAAGGCTCCAAAAGTGTCAGTAACTTGGTAAAGGTACACACAAAGCAAAAACTTGGCCACTATCACAGTCCCTCCTGGCTCACGGTGACCCTTCCCCAGGGCAGCACAGATCTTCCCCAAGAGGGTTCCTGAGACTGTAAATCTTTATGCAAGCAGACAGCCACATTTCCCCCCTGCTCAAACATTTTTCAATAAATCATATTCAGCAATTATCTTGCAAATGCCATTGTTCAGATGTCATCATACTGAACAACCATTCTGTAACTTAGTTTATTTAGATATTACATTGTGAGACCTGTCTATATTGATGTATGCAGACCAGGCTTATTCATTTTCCCTCCTCTATGATAATGTTACATTTTTATGAACATGTCATGTTTATCCATTTTATTTCTTTATTTTCAGGTGTTTTGTGTTGTGGGGTTTTTTTAAATATAGTTTGAGTGAAAGTTTACAGAGAGAATTGGATTTCTTCTCAGTCTTTCATACATATTTAGCCTTAAAACATTAAATTACAACACCCATAGGCTATCTTCAGTTTTTATTATTGCATCAATGTTGCAATAAGCATTTTTATGCTTCTTCTTTGCATAGTTGTGTTATCTTTCCTATGGTACATTGGAATTTCCAGGTCATCTACTTCCTGAACAGCATGCCTCTGGAAACTCTGTGAATTTTGACAAATGGTGATGGTTGCAGAAAGGCTTCAGGTCTTTTGTTCATGGGGTTGCTATGAGTTGTGTTCAACTCGACAGTAATGAACAACAACAATTAGTCCTCTAGTCATCTTTCTAACTAACATGTTCCTTCGAGCTCACATGCTCTGCTCTTGCACTCATGTGTGTTTTTATGCTGTGTTGTTGTTGGTTACATTTTTTTCATACTTTCAGTACTTCCTCTATCTGATGAGTGAACACAGTGTGATTTATAAAATTTATAATCTCATCAAGGCCTTTAACTGTATATATTTAAAATGTTCAAGCTCATGCATTTTGACCACAGAAGGTGATGATACCATGTTGTTGTAAACCTCTAAAGCTGGAGTAATTTATTATGTAGCAAATTCTGAAAGGAAAACCATCAGACAAGCATGGGTCTTCCTGTTTCACGGGAGATTCTAGACATACTATCATTTACATATTCTAGATTTTTAAAAAGGGAAACTGGACGTAGTACCATACACTCTTTATTATCTGCCTTTTTCACTCAGCAACATAATTTTGAGATCCATCCACACAGTTGTATGTGTTACTACTTGCTTCTTTCTACCTAAAGAATATCTCTCTTTGATGATTCATTTACCAATTATGGGCGTTTGGATGACTGACTTCCAGGTTTTGAATATTACAAATAAAATTACAGTTCTTTGTGTGCACATAGATCTACATTTCTCTAATTGAAATGGAAATATTTTTCTAATTATCTTTTTTTTTAAATTTTATTATCTACTTGCTTCTCCTCTTCCATAAACTCTTAATAATTCCTGTCCCTCCCCGCCCCCCCCCCCCAGGGTTACCTGTAGCTTTTTTTTTCTTTCTTCACTGATGTGTCAAAGTTGTTCACAGGTTCCAAGTGTGAATCCTTTGCTATTCTAACACGTGCTGCTGCTGCTGTCTTCCCCCATTCAGACAGCAGTGTTGTTAGTCACCGAGCTGATCCTGCCTCACAGTAGACTGTGTGTACAAAACAGAGGGCTCTGGAGGGCTTTCAAGACTGAGCTCTGAGAACATCACTGGGCCTACATCCCAAGGTGCTTCCAGAAAGGTCCAAACCTCCCACCTTTCAGGTACTAATTCAGTCCTTATCCACTTAGCAGAAAGTAGTTGTCATTTGAAGAATTTAATTTTTATAAAACTAACCATTGAGTTGGAACCAACTCATAGCCGACCCTCCCAGGATGGAGGTTTCCAGGATGAAAATTGCACAGAAGGAGATTGCCCATCTTTTTCCCGAGGAACCCTTGGTGGATTTGGGTCACCAGATGGGCAATCTCCTCCTATATGATTTAAAGTGAGTATATGGAGTAGTGTTGCTAATCCAAAGGCCTCTCTGGTAAGTCAAAGTCACCAGCAGTTCAAACTCACTAGCAACTCAATACCAGTGGGAGAGAGAACTCTATGTGTTTCTGGTTCAAATAAGACTTCATTATTTATTTTTAGGAAATTCTTCCCCTTCCTGAGGTCATATTTTCCAAAATGCTTTATCAGAATATTAGAGTTTTCATTTTTTACATTTGTAGCTTTAATCTTTAGATTTTATTTTTGCAATGAAAGTGGGAAGAAGTATTCTTTTTTTGTCCTGTAAAGAAAGTGAATTTTCTCAATTCTACATATTGCATTGATCATCTGTATTCCATTGATTTTCATCACCTGATAATAAAGCAGTTTCTACAGTCATGGGTCAGGTTTTTTTTTAGCTAATGATGTATTTTATTTTGACCGTATTTTGTTATCAGGTGCCATCAAATCTAGTACAACTCACAGCAATCCTATGAACAGTGGATCTGAACCCTGTCCTATCCTATGCCATCTTTATCATCTCTAACACACTTGAGTCCATATTGTGGTCAATGTGTCAATCTATCTTGCTGGGTGGGAGGAGGGTGGGTGGCCTTCCTCTCTTCTGCTGGCCCTCCACCTTTCTAAGCATAATGTCCCTTTCCAAGGAGCCGCCTCTCTTAGCTGCATGCTCTAAGTGTGTGGAAATGTCAGCGTCCTTGCCTCTACAGAACTCTATGGCTGCACTTCGTCCAAAACACATCTCTTTGTTTTCTTGGAAGTCCACTGTATATTCAATACTTTTCTACATCCTTACAATTACAATGCAAAGGCAACAATTACAATACCAGGTTTTTTAAATTGGGTATATGTTTGGACATTTCTTCCTTTTTGTTTTCTCTTTCAGAATTATCTTAGCTATTCTTGCCTGTTTTAAATTCTTCTAAGTCATATAGCCCTGGTGTGTCCACTTGCTGTACAGAGGTAACTTGTGGTCTGTGGTTGCTGGGAAGCTGAACACTGTGACACTGATGGGTCAAATGCAATAACGGTTATCCACAGTGGACAGTGTTTGGTGGCGCTCCCCGGTTGAAACAAGCTTGGAAGCAGGAGTGGCATCCACTTCTGTAAATAACTTGCCTCAGGAAACCCTATGAACCTGGAGAAAGGGTGAAAGTCACGCAAGTGTCAAGGACTTTCGTTCAGAGGGTCGCTATGAGTCGCCTACAATTCAACAGCATTTAACAACAACAACAACAATATTCTTGAATTTTATCATTTTAGATGAAGTATATGATAAATTTACTGAGCTACTTTAAAAATTTAATACATTTTTTAATGTTAAATTTAAATTATAGATTAATATGAGGTAGAACACATTTTTACCATCTTGAGTTTTTCCATCCATAAGCACATTACATTTTTTATCTCTTTTTGTCATTGTTGTTCTTGTTATTGTTATGTGCCATCGAGTCAGAACTGACTAACAGCTGGCCCTCTAGCTGGTTTTCTGAGGCTGGAGATGGGGCAGGAGGAAACTGCCCATCTTTGTCCCACAGAGCAGCTGGTAGATTAGAGCTGCAAGCCTTTGGGTTGACAGTACACTTCTTTACCACTAGACCATCGGAGCTTCCTTGTCTCCTTTTATGATACCATTTTCTAATATTTTTCATACAATATTGAATTATCTTATTAGTGGGTAGATGTAAACCTAATATTTAATGCGAACCATCAGAGATATTTCTTATGGTTTTCCCATGGTCTCCTCTAGTGAACCTGCTCTGAGCTTTGCTTGGAGTTAATGTCTAAAATGGTGTTTTAACTTTTCCATTTATGCTTAGCTTATTGTGATCATGACTCCCTTTGCATGAGGATTTCACATGCTTTTTATGGAAATCCACCTTCTAGAGTTGCCTTCAACATATGCATAGTCTTCAGTGTCCTGACTCACTTAACAGGGACAGTTGCTTACTCAGCGCCAGATCACCTCGTAACAAGCAAAGATACAGGAACCAAGATTATTTGGGCTTTGCATTCTTCAGACAAATCTGCCAATCCAAACTTTTATGTGACATTTTCTGCCTTCTACTTAATAACAAATAATTTTAAAAACACTAAACATAATATTTGGAAGGAGGAGTGGCATCCACTTCCGTAATAGCTTGCCTCCGGAAACCCTATGAAACTGGAGAGAGGATGAAAGACTCCCAAGCGTTGAGGACTCTCCTTCATAGAGTCACTATGAGTCACCTGCAACTCGACGGCACTTAACAACACAACAACAAAACATAATAAAACAACAACCACAAAACAACAAACCAATACCAGTCTGAGTTCCAATCAGTTTTCAATCTTTTGGATAGTCCTAATGTCACTGATTCCTAGTATTATATCTTCTCTCCTTGGGTCCATGAAGCTGAGATGGGTAGTAACACTGTGCCCAGGATATATTTTCCATGCTCTAAGACATGTTGCAAGGAGAGACAGGTCTTTGGAGACGGACATCATGCTGGGTAGAGTAGAGGGACAGCGCAGGAGGGGAAGACCCTCTATGAGGTGGACTGATTCAGTGACTGGGGTAATCGGGATGGGTGTGTCAGAGGCAATGCAATTGGCACAGGATAGAGCAGGGTTTAGGGCTGTTGTACATAGGGTTGCTATGAGTCGCAAACGACTCGACGGCACATAACAATAACAACAACAACAACAACAAGTCTCTCTTAGGAAGCTCTGGGGGCTTAGTGTTAAGGAGTTGTGCTGCCAGCTCTGAGTCTGTTTCATCTTGACAGTATGTCACAGGAATAAGTATCCACTATTATTTAGTATGAGCTATTAGTATTTGAATATGCCTACTGTGAGTCCCCATTTTTTAGGGAAATATGATTTGGACCAGCTGTACGGGAGTCCTGGTGGTGGAGCAGGTTAAGTGCTGGGCTGCTGGCTGAACAGCAGTTAGAATCTGTCAGTTGCATCATGGGAGAAAGATGGTAGTCTGCTCTCCTAAAGGTTTACAGACTCAGAAACTTGATGGAGGATCATCATGGTTTGGAATTCACTTTACGGCAGTGGGTCTTGTCAAGTGTTGTAGCCATTGTTATAAACTGAGCCTTCTCCTTTGCCCCTACTCTTTCTATGCCCCTATGGTAGACTTTGAGAATGTCATCTTTTCCTGAAAAATGGGAAGATCTAATAATCTTGGTCCCCTTATATGAGGATGTGAATTCTATTTTGAAATAGAGTTTCCTTGTTATGTTAAGTCATAACTGAGTAGGATGTTCTAAATATATTCACTTCTAAGTAATAAAAAGAGCAAATGAGATGCACGCGCACACACACAGGAAGATAGATGACACTTAAAGATCTTCCTACAAGCAAAGGAATGCCAAAGATCTCTAGCCAACATCAGAAACTAGGATGTAGCCTCCAGCACTAGAAGGAAATTAAACTCTGTACTTTGAAGTCACTCATTTGTGGCATTATAGTAGCACCAACAAACAAATAAACCAAAATCCCAAACAACCCAAAAACCAAAAACCAATTCATTCCCATGGAGTTAGAACCAAGTCATAGCTGACCCTCCTGCATTTCCAAAGGAGATTGTCCATCTTTCTTCTGCAGAGCGGATGGCAGACTCCAGTTGCCTTCCTTTACATTGGCAGCACAAGTTCTCACCACAAGGCAACTAGAGCTGTCTAGCAGTAGACAAATAACACAGCAATTTTTAGGCTGAAGCAGAGAAGCTGTCATCCCAGGTTCACAAAATAAGTGAGAGACAAGGCCTACCTAAAACCAAACCCAAGGCCTTGACTCAAGGTCAACTACTCTCAACCCTGCACTGAGTGTCCCATGCTGTAAATCTTTACAGCGGGAACCTTCCACCATGGATGACTGGTAGGTTCAAAGTACAAATCTTTTGCTTAGCAGCCCATCATATCATATGCACTGTGTTTCTAGGGCTCCTTTCACTTCACCTCCCCGGGGTTTATTATTGCTTTCATTCTCTGAAAAAGGACATAAGAGGCAAAATGTGATCTTGGGGTATTTCTCATCTAAATTTGGAGATCATTTCAAGAACAGATTTGTTGAAATGTACACACTGACTTTTTTATTTTTTTTTGTCCTTGTTGTGTACCTTGGAATCAGATCTGACTGGCAAAGGAAGAGATTGCCTCTCCTTTTCCAGAGGAGCAGCTGGTGGATTCAAAACTTGAGCCTTCAGGATTACAGTGCAGCTTCTTGCCACTAGGCCATCTGAGCTCCCTTACACACTTACTTTTTAATTGTACACTAATATTACCAGAAACTAGAGATGTTTGGGGATGACATCATGGACATCATATATTAAGGAAGTACAATGACATTAAAAAGAAAAAAAAGAACGTCAGAAGAGCTAAATAGAAAAAGCGTTTGTAATAAAAGCAAACGGAAGTTTTGATGAAATAAGACAGGTGAAGAGCAGTGTTCAAATGGTTGGCCTGAGGAGATAAAGTGAAATGGAATGTGCCAGTGCCTAGATTTAGAAAACTAAAAGGAAAGAACATACTTAGTATTTCTCAAGCTAAAAGAACTGAAGGAAAAATTGGACAAAATATCAAAAGAACAGAGAAAACATCAAAAGATGATTAAAGTTGCTGGACCAAGGCAGCCACAGAACCAAAAGGTGCATAGCAAACTGTTCCATGAAGTTAGTATTAAGAACTGATGGTTTTGAAGGACTAAAGGAAGATATCTAAGCTACACTGAAGCCATTGCTAAAGAGGGAAAAAAACCCAAAACCAAAACCTCAATGAATTAATTGGAAAAACTATCAAGATGTTTAAAGAAATTAATTTTAAGTGCTCACTCATCTATGCTGAGAAATTTGGAAGAGAGCTCCCTGACCACAATGACTAAACAAGCTGATATTTCTTTCTATTCCAGAGAAAGGTGGCTCAATAGAATGCCACAATTAACAAATACTATAGCATCATGTGTATGTAAACTTCTGCTTCAAAGAATTATAAAGTGGCAACAAACAGCCAAAAATTAAAGCTTGATTCAGAAGAGAATGCACATTGAGTCACTGTCACTATTATCATTGCCACTGTTAAAGGGTCCTTGGCTAAAGGCAGAGAATAGCACTAAGAGGTTTACCTAGGTTTTCCTGACTATGGAAGGCATTAGGCTATGTGATCATAATAAAGTACGGATCACACTGAAAAGAATGAGAATTCCATAATACCTAATTGCTCACATAGAATGTGTCCAAAGACCAAAAGGTAGCTGTTCACACAGAAAAATGATACATCACGTAGTATAAGATCAGGAAAGGCCCACTCCAGTGTTATATAATTTCACCATATCTACTATTTCTGTATGCTGAGAAAATCATCTGAGAAGTTGGAATATATGAAGGAGAATGAAGCATCAGGACTGAAGGAAGACTCATTAACAGTCTTCAATATGCAGGCGACACACTTTACTTAATGAAAGTTAAGAGGAGTTGAAACTAAGAAAAAAGGGATAAATAATGTACACTGCATTGAAACAGATGAGGGAAAGAACTGTTTAAAAGGAATATGTGATTAGGTATTATTTGTATAACAACAATCCAGAATAAGAGCTGCATAGCAAAGCGGACTAGGAGGAGGGAGGAAATTGTGCCACAATGAAAGAATTTTTTTCTTTTTTCAAAGAGAAAGGTGAACTGGGGGTTGGGGTAGAGAGGAGCATGTGTAACAATGAATGAACGGAAATCCAAGTGCTCCATACACTTGTGTTAAAATTTCAACTTAAAAAAAGGAAGAATTGAAGTATTTAACAATAAAGATGAAAAGACTACACTTTCATTGTGGGTTAAACCTCAACATAAAGAAAACAAAACTCTTTACAACTGCACCAATAAGCAATAAAACGATAAGTGAAGAAACTTGAAATGGTCAGGATTTCATTTTACTTGGAACTCTAATCAACATCTACAGCTGCACTCGTCAAGAAACCTGACAGTATATTGCAATGATCTACCACAAGAGAAAAAGATTTAAAAGCCAAGCTGCCATTCAGAAAATGAAATTATATTTCACTAAGCTGTGCTGTTGTTTTAATGATCTCATATGGTTGGGAGAGTTTTGGTGGCCCTAATGGTAAGAAGCTGCTCTGCCAACCTGAAGGCACGTGGTTTGAATCTGCTAGCTGATCCGTGGGAGAAAGCTGGGTAACCAGCTCCCGTGAAGTCAGATCACATTGATTCTGGTAGTCATCGTGTCAATACATCTTGTTGATGATTTCCGTTCTTTTGCCTTTTCCAACAGGATGTCTTTCTCCAAGGACTGGTTCCTTCTGAAAATGTGTGCAAAGTAAGTGAGTCAGTTTGACCATTCTTGCCTCTAAGAAACACTCTGTTTACACTTCTTCAAGATAGATCTGTTTGGTTTTTTGACACTTCATAGCAAATTTAATACAAATTGGTAATCAGATGCATATATTCTCTCTCCATAAATTTCCCTTCATCTTCGAGAAATAAAATGTCTACAGCAGGTGGATTTGCTCTTGATTGATTCCAAATATTCCAGACAGGTCTTTCCCATTTTTCTTATTAGTAGAGGTTAGTCTTGAAGGTTGTTATAATCCACTTGAATATTCACATTATTTCTGAATTGCAATAATAAGCCTGGGATAGGTTTTCTTTCCAGCTCAGAGGGAGCTTAGGTGGCCTACTGTCAAGAAGCTACACTGCAATCCTGAAGGCACATAGTTCTCGTCCACCAGCTGCACCACAGAAGGTTGGGCAAGTGCCTCCTGTGCGATTAACACATTGCCACACACTTTTAAAATTGATGGCCATGCTTAGAGACACATTTGCCATCATTTGTGGCAACGTATTAACTGCTTCTAAAAACCCACCAGAGGGTTAACTAAGGTTCAGATGCAACCTGATGGTACTTGGCAAGAGGATAGGTTTTTAAAGCTGCACTCTTGCTATCTCACTATCTTTGCTTCCATGTTGAAGGAGGCACTGGGCTCATCTGCTGTACAAAATCCCTTCGTATATTTATTTAAATCCAACAAACTTAGGGCCTAAGCAGTGCAAAATATTCATAACCTCATAAAAGTCCAAACAAACAGTGAGGAATTAATCAGATGGGCCACAATTATATGTGGATTTCTGTGTGTGTGTATTAAAAAGATATTTAGTATTTTATGCTTTTTTAAAAAAAACCAACGAAACACCAAAGTAATTACTGTCAACAATGTTTTAAGGTTCCAGATCTCTAGCCAGCAGAAGGTTGTTATTAAACCACTGTAAGGCTGCGCTGCTTTGCTTCCCACGTAAGAATCATTGTTTTATTCGTGATATTGGCTCCATAGCAGAGATTGACAATCAAAACATGCAAGTTACTGACTGAAAAAGAAACAATCAAGGGTCTTTCTTTTCATCTAAGAGTTGGTTTGCATGTGTTATTTTTCTCTCTTTTGGAGTTTTTTAGTCATACTTCCAAAACAGTACTAAAAACAAAAATAAATGGAGAAAAGATAATTTTTTTTATGATACAGCAGCTCCTAGCTTTAAAAATACCATCTCTGCTGCTAATGTTCACTTCCCCCATTATGCTTCCAGAGCAGTGTGGCGTTAGCATCTGGGCGGTGTGGAAAGTGGAGTTGGTGGGAATCTTTCTCCCAGTCCTGCTTCCTAAGCAGCCATCACTTTCAGCAGAGGTTGCCAACAACGTACATGTAATAACAGACAATGAAGCCATAGCTCACAGGGATGGGACCAGGGTGAGCCAAAATGACCTGAAGCATTGCTGATTAAAGTCCTACTTTAGCATAGCCGCTCCCTGCTGAAGTCATATTTGAGGATCTCTGTGAGCCAGAATCCACCCAACAACAGTAGGTTTCCTTTAGCTTTATGTTCTATAGGATCTTTTTCTCTATTTTTAGCCTCATCACCCATGCTAATGAAGGGAAATGAAATTGCTTTAGCCTAACTGGCAAAACTTAATTTCCTATCTTGCTTTATTTGTGGACCAAATAAGCCATTATATAAGCCCTTGGGGACTCCCTCTTAGAATTCAGTCTCAATTATTTACTCATTATTTAAATTAAGACAAGAAAAAACTTCCAACTTTTATCTCACCATTGACAGCTGCCCTCTGGGCAGTGGACACATGGCAAATGTAAGAGATTGTTAGAGTTCAAGCCACCTGCTGTCAAAGCATGGTGAATCATGGAATATGATGGAAGGTAATGCACACCAATTAAAGAGAGATTAAAGAGACACTGTATTTTGTTCCAAATTTGCTTTGTGATAGGAAAATGGCTATTTAATAGGAAGGTGATTTTATGTTGCTAACAAATGAGCACGTCAATGCCATTTTGTGATCATTATCTAACTTAACCACAGAAAGCATTAAGTACTATAGAGCAGCATTTTCCAATTTCTGTGGGACAAATGGGAGAATGAGATAATGACATGAAGACTTGGAGTCCTAATAGCATTAATAAACATAAAATTCATCTATTAAAAAGATGTAGATGGTGAGCTTGTGGGGGATACTTCCCAAACCTCTTAGGAAAGCTATCACTTGCAATGACCCCAGCAAGAGTTACCTACTTAAAACACAATCTGATCTCATTCTCCTTCTGTGTGGAATGCTTCAGGGATCCTTGACAATTTTGAACTTGGTTCAAAATGCTGTAATTGCTGTTGCTCATCTAAATCTATAACCTCTTCTCCCTTTGCTTCAGACACACTTAATAATAATTAAACAATAGTGTGCTCAGGTAACCTAATGGATAAGAAGTTGCCTTGCCAACCCAAAGACAAATGGTTCGAATCCATACACTGCCTCATGAGAGAAAGATGGACAATTTCTTCCTGTGTGGTTTACAAACACTGAAAACTTGCTGAAGACTGAGCCATGAGTCAGTTCTGACTGGGCAGCAGTGGAGGGAGAGAGTAAGTGGGAATAGTAGTCTAGTATTTTATACTATTAAGCCTTCCCATTGATTCTTCTCCTTTCTGAGACATACCTCAGCTTTATACATGAAAACTAAATTATCTTTTTACAAAATCTATTGTTTCCAAAAACTCTGTAAATACTTCCAATGCTTCCCTTTTTAACGCTTGTATAGTGACAATTTTGTTTCTCAATGGAACCATAATCTCACCTCTTAGACGGTATCCAGTGTCTGGGCAAGGAATATCTTGAATAAAACATCATTAAATACACAGATGACTGTACTATGATAGGTTAAAATGATGATGCTAACAAAGGATAATTAATATTATCATGGATTACATGGAAAATGAGTAAATTGGCTTAGTTGCATCTACTGAGGAAGCTTAAAACATCAATAAAAAACCAGTATGGATTGCAAGATCAAGAAAACAAAAATCCTCATAATTAGCCCTATAAGCAATATCATGATAAACAGAGTAAAGATTGAAGTTGTCAAAAATTTCATTTTGCTTGAATCCACAATCAACACCGAAGGAAGGATCAGTAATATATATATATATTACATTCAGCTAACCTGCTCCAAGAATCTCTTTAAAGTCAAGAATATCTCTTTGAGGACTATACATGTGCCTGATGCAAGTTATGGTATTATAAATTGTCTCATGTGTATGAAAAAGCTGGACAATTAATAAGGAAGATTCAAGAAGAACTAGTACTGTGAACATTGTGATATTGGTGAAGAACATTAAATGGACTTCCAAATGAAGAAGAAAATGTGTCATGGAGGAGGTACATACAGCAAGTTCTTTAGAAGCAAAGAATGTGAAACTTCATCTCACGTACTTTGGAAATGTTATCAGAAAAGGCCAGTCCCTGGATAAGAGCACCATGCTTGATAAAGAAGAAGGTCAGCAAAACATTCTCAAAGAGATATATTGACACCTTAACTATAGAATGGTGTGATGGACTAGAACGTGGTAATGATCATGAAGGTGTGAAGGATCTGGCAATGTTTTACTGTTATATACAACCATCATGAATCAGAGCCACTAACAGCAAAGACAACAAACTTGAACTTTTCAGTCGGTATCAGGTCAGATATCATTTTCAGAGTGCCTAGATTTTAAGATCAAACCTCTCTCCAAAGTTGCTGACTACTATATTCAACTATAGAATTACTGTTTTCTCTAGCATCCTAGTATTTTTATATATCTTACACACACACAGAAGACTGAAAATACTATTGCAACTCTTTTGTTGTCTGACGAATTTGTTTTTTCCAGTAGTCCTAGTATAAGTTGCTTGTTGTTGTTGTTGTTGTTATGTGCCGTCGAGTCGCTTGCGACTCATAGTGACCCTATGTACAACAGCCCTAAACTCC
>NW_006399882.1:3181204-3183534 GCF_000299155.1 Elephantulus edwardii | reverse complement strand
AACTGAAATGTGTCAATTGGTATACCATCTATTCCTGGAGCCTTATTTTTTGCCATTTCCTTCAAAGCAGCCTGAACTTCTTCTTTCATCATCATAAGTCAGAAAAACTGAAATTACCAGTATTCCACATCTGACTCATTGTATAAAGATCCAGTGATCTTCACTACTAGGTATTTCTCATATATTTTACTCTTTTCTTTCCACATCACTTGCCACTTCTCTACCTTTACTTCACACCCATTCTTCCTCAAACTACTAATGTTGCTGTTGTTAGGTGTTGTCGAGTTGAATGTGTAGTCCAACTCAGAATGACCTTATGAACAGCCAACCTAAACCCTGTCCTATCCCGTGCCATCCTCATCATCACAGATGCACTAGAGCCTGTTGTTGAAGTCACCATGTCAGTCCATCTCATTAGGGGTCTTCCTAATTTATTTTCTTCTGTTCATTCGATCCCTCTATTTTATCCATTCTCCCTAGTAATTAGAATGGCATTTTAGAATGCAAATCTGACCATGTCATTGCACTACTTATAACTACTAAATCGATTCCTGTTGATTTTAGGGAAGAGGCAAAAGTCTTTAATACAGCTGCCAGTGTCTGTGTTGTCTGCCACAACCGTCCAGAACCACTACAGCCTTTCTTCAGTTTGTTCTCGCCATTTGGTTCACTTCAGTCTCCTCAGCCACACAGTTCTTCAAGTGTATCATGTGTTCTCTACCTCTGGGTAACACCTAGTATTTATGTCTCCTGGAGCTGTGGTCTGCTCTTACCCAGTCTCCTGATTTTTACCATCCTTTTAAATCTTTGCTGTAGAATCACTTCCTTAGAAAGGCTTCCCTACCTGTGGTATAGTCACACAATGGAATACTATGCTGCATTGAAAAAGAAGGAACTCATGAAATATCATACAAAATGGGTGGCCCTGGAGGATGTTATGCTGAGTTAAAGATCTCAGTCACAAAAGGACAAATACTGCATAGTGGCACTGTTGTAAAACGGGACTGACATTGGGGTTGGGGGGAGACTGTGAAAGATGGGATAAATTATGTACACTGCATTGAAACAGATGAGGGAGAGAACTGTTTAGAGGGGATATATGATTAAGTATTATTGCCATGACAGGAGTCCAGAATGAAGGCTGCACAGTGGAGTGGACTTGGAGGGAGGGACTGCATAGCAATGAAAGAGTTTTTCTTTTACTCATCAAGGAGAAAAGTGAATGGGGAGGTGGGGAGGGCAGGGAGAAAAATGCAACAATGAATGACTGGAAACCGTAAGTCTGTAAACTGTCATTAAAATTAATAATAATAATAAAAAAAGAAGTAGATGATGACCTATGCTTCCAAAATGACCAGATTTACGAGGAAATACTGCTGCACAAGGATACAGATAACAAAATTTGTTCCATATAGACCTGAACATAATCTCTTTTCCAACACTTATAAGCTTTGATTTTAGGTTTTCCTTACACTTTACTTTTCCTCCCACACACATGCCTTAGGTGGACTGTTTGTTGTTCTTTTACCCCAGGATCTGGCTCAAAATTACATCTGACTCAGCTTCCACAGTGTAGCTGTCAGGATTCTTGCAAGAAGCAGAAGCTGACTGTGGCTGATTAAGCAGAAAAAAAAGCTCATTAAAGGATAGTGGGTAGCTCAAAGAATTATTGGGAGCTTTAGAGAACTGGGCATCAAGCCAAATTTCCAGGAATAATGCCCCAAATCGTGTTCCAAAAGTAGGCTGATATAATACGCTGCTGTGCCTAGCATAGTGGTATTGAGTGAGATACTCTCAACACATTGATGGTATATTCCTGGGATTTGACTTGCCATCATTGTCTTCCTCTAAGCCTGGTATCTCCCACCCCTTATCCGGTAAACAGATTCTACAAAGAGCCTTTCTCTTCAGGTTGCTCCCTTGTGGATTGAAGTCCAGCAGATGTGACTGAGAAGTAGAGAAAAGTCACATACTGAGCATTAGGAGTCTACATGTGAGTTTTCAGGTATCTAATCTGGAGACTAAGGTGAGCCTGATATGGGCCACGGTCTTTGCAATCACGCGTTATGCATCAGAGAGTTGGACAATGACTAGGGAGGATAGAAGGAGAATTGATGCCTTTCAGCTGTGGTGCTGGAAAAGAGTATTGAATGTACCCTGGACTGCCAAGAAAACAAACAGATTCATCCTGGAGAGGGTTAAACCAGGCTACTCCTTGGAGTCAAGTACTCTGGGGCTTTGTCTGACATAATTTGGACATGTAAGGAGAGATAGGTCTTTAGAGAGGGACATCATGCTGGGTAGAGTGGAGGCACAGCGCAGGAGGAGAA
>NW_006399882.1:3141909-3181054 GCF_000299155.1 Elephantulus edwardii | reverse complement strand
TATGAGTCACAAACAACTCGACGGCACATAACAACAGCAACAACAACAATTCTGGGAAAGTGAGACTTCAGCAAATGGGAAATCACCTGAGTACGATGTTTAAACTGCTATTGTTGTTATTAGGTGCCGTCGAGTCAAGTACAACTCACAGTGATCCTATGAACAAGAGATGTGAACCCTGATCTATCCTGTGCCATCGTCACACTTACTAACACACAAAAGTCCATTGTAGCAGTCACCGCATCATCATCATTTTTGCCTCCAAAGAATACTCTGGCTGCACCCATGAGATGTTCAGTGAACTTCTCCAACACCATAGCAGCTCGAAGCCATCGATTCTTTTCCTGTAATCCATATTTATTGTCCAGCTTTCAGATGGATATCAAGTAATTGGAAAGACTATGGCCTGAATAAGACACACCTTAGTCCTCAAACTGACATCATTACTCCTCAATAATTTGGAGAGGTTCCTAACTGATGATTTCCCCAATGCAGTGCTTCTCCTTATTTCCTGACTGCTGGTGCCATGGGTGTTAATTGTGGATCCAAGCAAGATGAAGCTGTTGATAGTTTCAATTACCTCTTCATTCATCAGGATGCTTGCCTATCAGTCCAGAGGTAAGAATCTTTGTTCGTTTTAACATTGAGATGCAATCCGTACTGAAGGTTGCATCCCATAATCTTCTGCAATATGTGCTTCAAGCACTCCTCACTTTAGCAAGCGAGGCTGTGTCATCTGCATAATGCAGGTTATTGATGAGTCCTCCTCCAATCCTGATATGACACTCTTCCTCATAGGGGCAGCTTCTCAGATAATTTGCTCAGCATACAGATTGAATTGAAATGGAGAGAGAATACAACCCTGATGCACTCTCTTCTGAGTTCCAAACCATGCAACACTCCTCTGCTCCATTTGCACAACAGCCTCCTGGTCCAAGTTAGATTCCATATAAGCACAATCAAGTGCTCTAGGACTCCCACTTTCTCAATATCAGCCACAACTTGCTATGATTCACATAGTCAAATGCCTTTGCATAGTCAATAAAGCAAAAATAGACATTCTTCTTGTATTCCTTACTTTCAGCCAGGATCCACGTCACATCAGCAATTGATATCCCTGGTGTCGCGGCCTCTTTCTTCTAAATCCTGCTTGAACTTCTAGCAGCTTTCTATCCATGTACTGTTGCAGCCATTTTTTAATGACCTTCAGCAGGTGTTTAAATAGGCAGCCGGAAAACATGACTGATATCCACTCCATAGGTTACAGCCAAAAATTTGGTCTTGTTCACTTTGATGATGAGCCTCAATCTATTCGCTTTGCTCAACACAATTAAACTCATGAGAAATTTAACCCATTAGACTTTCTGAGTGAGACTAATCTCAGAATAAAAAAATATTTTTAAATCAGTTATGCACTAGTCTGGCAATTTTCCTTTGAAACAATGTAGCATTTCAGAGCACCAATTCTATAATCCAATAATTGGAATTTGAATACTGATTCCACATTAAAGAAAAGCAGATGATTTCAATGGGCAAATCATATATGATATATAAATATTATATCATAATAGCACCTTGCTTGTTCTTAGAGAAGAGTTATTGTTGTTATGTATAGCTGAGTTGGAATAGAGTAATAGTTAACGGTCTGATAGGTTTTTAGAGGCTTTAAGTCACATGAGAGGAAATTTCCCATATTTCCCGTGCAGAGCAGCTGGTGGATTTGAACCAAATGCCTTTGGGCAAACAGCACAAGTTCTTCCTATTAAGCCAAAGGGCTAAAGAGTAATGATGTTATGCTAGAGTCTAATGTGTAGTTCCTCCAGGCCTTGACCTTTGTGATTACTTGCTATGCATCAGAGAGCTAGAAAGGGCTAAAGATGACAGAAGATTATTTGATATCTTTGAGTTGTGGTGCTGGAGAAGAGTACTGAATGTACTATTGACTACCATAACAGGTCTGTCTTGGAGAGAGTGAAACCAATTTCTCTTTGGAGGCAAGGAATTTGAAGCACCACTTAACATACTTTGGGTACATGGGACCAGTCCTTGGAGAAGGACATCGTGCTTTGAAGGGTAGGGAGGGTCAGGGCAGAAGAGGAAGTCTCCAGATGAGATCAATTGATGGAGCCATCAGAGTAGATATTAAATAATTTTTTGCTTAGTGAATAAAAGGACTGAGATATTGAATAAGGAAATAACTTTTATACAAATAAAAATGAGCTAGGTTAACTTACTATAACAAGATTTCCCAAGTACAGTGGTTAAAACTACAAGAGACCATAACTGCCATCCAAGCAGATATATGCACACCCATGTTTACTGTGACTATGTTCACAATAGTAGGGAGTTGGAAGCAACCTAAGTGCCCATCAACAAATGAATGGATAGAGAAGCTGTGGTATATTCACACAATGGAATACTATGCTGCACTGAAAAATAAGGAACTCATGCAATATTATTCAAAATGGGTGACCCTTGAGAATATTATGCTGAGTGAAATATCTCAGTCACAAAAGGACAAACACTGCATAGTGCCACTGCTATAGAATGGGACTGACATCCGGGTTGGGAAAAGAATGAGAAAAACTGGATAAACTATGTATATTGCATGGAAATGGATGAGGGAGAGAACAGTTTAAAAGCAATATGTTGTTGTTGTTGTTGTTATGTGCCGTTGAGTCGCCTGCGACTCATAGCGACCCTATGGACAACAGCTCTAAAGTCCTCTCTGTCCTGTGCCAATCACACTGTCTCCGACACTCCCATCCCAATTATCCCAGTCACTGAATCAATCCACCTCATAGAGGGCCTTCCTCTCCTGCGCCGTCCCTCCACCCTCCCAAGCATTATGTCCCTCTCCAAGGACCGGCCGTCCCTCCACCCTCCCAAGCATTATGTCCCTCTCCAAGGACTGGTCTCTCCTCACAACATGTCCAAAGTATGTTAGACAGAGCCTCAGAATCCTTGCCTCCAAGGAGCCACCTCGTTTAACCCTTTCCAGGACAAATCTGTTTGTTTTCCTAGCAGTCCATGCTATTCTCAATACTCTTCTCCAGCACCACAGCTCAAAGGCATCAATTCTCCTTCCATCCTCCTTGGTCGTTGTCCAACTCTCTGATGCATAACAAGTGATTACAAAGACCATGGCCTATATCAGACGCACCTTAGTCTCCAGAGAGACACCATTGCTCTTCAGTACTTTGGAGAGGTCCCCAACAGCAGACTTTCCCATGGCAATGCGCCTTTTAATTTCCTGGCTGCTGGTGCCAAGACTGTTGACTATGGAGCCAAGCAAACTAAAGCTGTGTACAATCTCAATCTCTTCACCATCTATCCTGATGCTGCCATGGTCCAGTGGTGAGAATCTTTGTCTTCTTGACATTGAGCCTCAATCCATATTGTAGGCTGCAGTCCTTGACGCTCTGCAGCAGGCGCTTCAGGTCCTCTTCAGTTTCAACAAGCAGGGTTGTGTCATCCGCATAACGCAGATTTTTTACCAGCTTTTACAATCGGAGATTGATCGAACATACAATCAAGATGCATTCATAATAATGGGTGACTAGAATACAAAATTCGGGAACAAAGAAGAAGATTCAGTAGTTGGAAAACATGGACTCGGTGATAGAAATGGAGCAGGAGAGAGAATTATCGAATTTTGCACAATCAATGACTTATTCATAGCAAATACATTTTTAAGAGACATAAACGCAGGTCATATACCTGGATTTCACCTGATGGTATGCATAGGAATCAGATCGATTACATCTGTGGAAAGAACCACTGGAGAAACTCAATATCAGCTGTGAAAACTAGGCCAGGAGCTGATTGTGGAACAGACCACCCACTAAAAGCAACATATTATAGGGTATTTTGATTATCATTAAGAGTCTGTAATGAAAGTTGCAGAGTGGAGTATACTCAGGGTGAGGGTAGGGGATGTGGGGGGATTATATACCAATGAAGGAAGTTTTCTTTTACTTTTCAAAGAGAAGAGTGAACTGGGGTGGGGACAGGGAGAACAGTACAACAACGAATGAATGGAAATCCAAAATCTCTGTAAATGTTCATTAAAATTAATAATAATAATAATAATAATAATAGTAAAGTATGTTTCCACTTGTCTTCCAATGAAAGATGAACTCAGCTTTGTGTCCCACTCATTTTGTAGTGCAAGCTAATATAAATTCCACTATTTTAAATTGAGATGGGGGAAGGACATGCATTGAGCACTAGTTCTTAGAGTTTCCACATAAGAGCCTCAAAATATGTTACTATTATCTGCATTATATTGGTCAAAATCAGTTGATCATATTGTTATTATGTGCCATTGAGTCGGAACTGACTCATAGCTGACCCTCCAGTGGGTTTTCATAGGCTGTAACTCACATGAGGATGTTACTCATCTTTCTTATGAGGAGCAACTGATGTATTAGATCCACATACCTCTGGGCTGACAGCACAACTCTGTATTCACTAGGCACCAGAGTTCTCCTGCTTGATCATGCTTAGCCCCAAAGGGACAGAAAAGTGCTCAAAAGAAAGACTGAGGATGTGTCTGTAGTCAGTGGCAAGAGTAATGGCTTTAACTTGTGTTTCTGAATCTCAGTTTACTTACTTGTGAATTAACAATAGTACCACTGACCTCAAAGGGTTGCTTTGAAAACTAAATGAGACACATACAGAAAACACTCAACAAATACCCAAGGGACGATAGTTAAGTTTCGGGAAATTTGTTAGGAGAATTAATATACAAAGAAGGAGTGATTTTCAGGGGATATCCCTTTATATTTTGATAGGAGCCCAATAACAGCGTATTACAGGTGTTCAATGATGAGTCAAAGATATGAGCCAACAAATTGAAGCTGGTACTAACAGGGCGTGAACATAGTACATCAAGATAGTGGTTTGAAATATCAATTTTTGTCCATTTCTTTTTTTTTAATGTGGTTCTGGCCTTTTTTTCTTCTCAATCAGAGGCATTTTAGCACCTCCCGGAGAATTGTTGCTGATATTGCAGGAATGGAAAGAGAATAATTTCATCAAACAAAACAAAATTGATCATTAGTTTCTCTGATTTTTAAAATATATTCTTGAATACTATGCAAAACCAAGAGCTTTGACAGTCATAAGTTTGATATGTACAAAATGTTGTTGAGAAAAGAAAAAGTTTTTGAGACTCAAACTGGAAGCTCTGGAGAAGTGAATAAGGAACATGCAATGGGTGCTATTTATTAAATAGGTGGAAAGAAAGTCTACAGAGGCCACCTGGGTGGGTGGTGTAGGGATGAAAGAGAGGGAAGGTTCAATTTCTTGGGGGAAGGTGGTGGGTCATAGAGGAGAGCTCTTAAGGTGGGGAATGGAGGGGCGGAGTTGGCATGGAAATGCTAAAGACTCAGAAGGCTGACATGGGGAATCCAAGTGAAAGGCTTTCGTTGTCAACTGAATAAGCACTACATGCTAGCTGTTACAGCTGGAAATAGCTGTATAGAAAGATGTCCTTAGAAAGTTCAAGTGTCTTGTTGAGGTCCACCTTAATGGATATACTTACTTCTGTCAAAGGCCCCCAAGTGCATTGACCTACCACTATGAGTTGTGGTGACACCCAAGGGAAAGCACTTACATCCCTATTTAAGTGGGACAATGAAGATGCCGACTTGGGCTATATTCTGACCCCAGAAACTCTTTTTATACTTGCCCCCAACCAGATCATAATGACGGCCCCGGACTGGGCAAGGTTCAGATCTGTTGTTCATATGACACTATGAGTTGTAGAACTCAGTGGATGGCATTTAATAACAAACCCTTTGTCTTGTTGCTGAGGCAAGATGGCTCCTCTAGACTCATCTCTAATAGGAATGATTTCTTCATTGAGTATCTTTTCTTCCCTTTAGACAACAATCTCTCTTAGAAATAGTATAAGGTTACAAAATAAGACCTTCCATTTGGCTATTCTCACTTTCTCTCATTTGCATTGAGTCAGAACCAACTCAGAGCTGCTCCTCCAGTAGGTTTTCAGAGGCTGTAAGTCTTAAAGCCAGAGACTGCTCATCTCTCTGCTTCAGAGCTGCTGGTAGATTCAACCAACCAGACAGGTGCCACCTTTGGGTTAACAGTGCAACCCTGTTCTGACTATGCCTCCAGCACTTTCTACTTAGTAGAGAGTTGCTGCCCTCTATTCTGCTCATTGCCAACAAGTTACAACAAATTCATACATGGCCCTCCAGCATGTTTTCAGAGGCTATTCATCACATTGGAGGAAACTGCCATCTTTGTCCTGCAGAATAGATGATGAATTTGAAAGTTGTGCCTAATTTTACTAGTGTTAATACATAAGTTACAAACACCTACAACTAGCTTGGCACTTACTATGTATCAGGTTATTTTAAGAACTTTGAGTGGAATATATCACAATAGTATGATATCGGTCATTTTCTTATGGAGGCCCAGGAGTCTTCTATAAACTTTTGTTAAAAGACTCTTGCCTGAGATGGTATTACCAAATGCTTGTTCCCAGTCTGTAGGTTTTCTTTTCACCCTGTTGGGAAAAGTTTTTGAGGCACACATAGGTTTAGTCTTTAGAAGGTCCCACACATCAATTTTATCCTCTTCAGATTGTGTATTTCTGGCTGTATTTGGCAGTCTCTTTATACTTTGGACTAGCGCTTCTAAGCTTGATCTCATTTTTTCTCTTACGAATTTTATGGTTTTGGGCTTTACTCCCAGGTCTCTGATACATCTTGAATTGATTCTTGTGTATGGTGTGAGATGTGAATCCTGTTTCAGCTTCCTGCATTTGAAAGTCCAGTTTTGTCAGTACCATTTGTTGAAGAGGTTGTCATCTCCCCATTTGATAGGTTTTATTTCCTTTTCAAATAACAGTTGACCATAGAATAGGTCTATTTCTGGGTTCACAATTCTGTTCCTTTGGTCTCTGTGCCTGTCATTGTACCAGTACCATGCTGTTATGGTTACTATTGCCTTATAAATGAGAAAATTGAGCTGGAGAGTTGTAAAAGTCAAACCAGGCTATGTTGTTGTTCTGTGCTTTTGTATATTACTCATCACAATTCTATAGAAGACAGATTTGAACCCTGTCCTATCCTGCGTCGTTGTCACCATCTTTGACACCTACCCTTATTCGACGGGAATACAATGCTCGCCAGTCTTGTTTTTCACTATTCATTGAAACACTTTGTGAGAGCTTGCAGATCACAAGAAGTCTTGGTGGTGCAGTGAATAAAATGTTCAACTATTTTTTTAATTGAGATTTTAATGAAAGTTTATAGAGAACTTGGATTTCCATTCCTTCATTGTTGCATATTTTCCTCCCTGCCCCCCATCCCAGTTTGCGTTTCTCTTTGGAAAAACAAATTCTTTCATTGTTATACAGTCCCCTCTCCCCCAAAATCCTCTTTACTGTGCAGCTCTTATTCTGGACTTACATCATGCCAGTAATACCTAATCATTTATTCCTTTTATATAGTTCTCTCTCATTTGTTTCAATGCTGTGTACATTATTTATCCCTTTTTTTCTTGGTTTTCCCCCAACCTCCATGTCAGTCCTGTTTTATAACAGTGCTATTATGCAGTATTTGCCTTTCTGCGACTGAGATATTTCGCTCAGCATAATGTCCTCCAGGGTCACCCATTTTGTATATTTCATGAGTTCCTTGTTTTTCAGTGTTACATAATAAGTCCATTGTGTGAATATACCACTGTTTCTCTATCCATTCATTTGTTGGTGGGCACTTGGGTTATATCCAACTCTTTGCTATTGTGGACAAAGCAGCAGTAAACATGAGTGTGCATATACCTGCTTGGGTGGAAGTTCTGGTTTCTTTAGGGTATATTCCCAGTAGTGGAATTGTTGGGTCAAATGGTATTTCTGTTTCCAACTTTTTGAGAAAGCACCTTATTGCCTTCCAGAATAGTTGCAACATTTTACACCCCCACCAACAGTGAATAAGGGTTCCAGTTTCTCCCCAGTATTTGTTGTTTGATGCTCTATTGAATTCTGCTATTCTTAATGGAGTGAGAGGATATCTCATAGTTGTTTTGATTTGCATCTCTCTTAGATCTAGGAATTTTGAACCTTTCTTCATTTGTTGTTACAGGGATTTTGGGTTTTCATTCCTTCATTGCTGCACCATTCTCTCTACCCTTCTCCCCAGTTTGTTCTTCTTCCCCCGCCATCCGAATGTCTGTTTTAATTGTCCAATTGCCACAGTGCTTGTCAAAGTCAGTTCTGATTAATCTCCTTTGTCAGTGTGTCCTTTGCCATTCCCTATCACTCCTCCCTGAGAGAGAGTTTACCCTGATTCATAAGGAAAAGGGGATGGCGTATTCTCTTAGCTACTTCCTGCTGAAAAGGGACGCTGTGGGTTTCAGGGTGAAGATCTTCTCTCACTACTCTAAAGGGCCCCTTTGGCAGTAGGAAACACATAGACTATCATGGAGATTGATTTTGGAGTTTAGATGCACTGTTATTAATTGTGCTTAGCCGTACATGTTCATATCCTTGAAGATGTATCATGGGGGTGTTGCAACCTAGAAGACACAAATTTAACTAACAAGTTATAAGTACATGAGTCAAAAATTATGGAAAAGTAAAAGAAAAGATTCTTTCATTGTTTTACAAACCCTCCCCCAGGTCCCCTCCACCATGTAGCCATCGCTCTAGACTCCTGTGATGACAGAAATACCTAGTCACATATCTCTTTTAAACAGTTTTCTCCCTCCTCTGTTTCAGTGCAGTATACTTACTGAACCCATCTTACTCAGTCTCTCCCCAACCCCGAGGTTAGTCCCATTCTACAACAGTGGCATCATGCAACATTTGTCCTTTTGTGACTGGGATATTTCACTCAGCATGATGTTCTCCAGAGTCAACCATTTTGAATAATATTGCATGAGTTCCTTGTTTTTCAATGCAGCATAGTATTCCATTGTGCGAATATACCACAGCTTCTCTAGCCATTCATTTGTTGATGGGCACTTAGGTTGTTTCCAACTCCTTGCTATTGTGAACAAAGCTGCAATAACATGGGTGTGCATATATCTGCTTGGATGTCAGCTATGGTCTCTTTGGGGTATATTCCCAGCAGTGGAATTGCTGGGTCAAATGGTATCTCTATTTGCAACTTTTTGAGAAAGCGCCATACTGCTTTCCACAGGGGTTGCACCATTTTACACTCCCACCAACAGTGAATCAGGGTTCCAGTTTCTCCACAACCTCGCCAGCATTTGTTGCTTGCTGTTCTGTTAAATTTTACTATTTTGACTGGGGTGAGATGATATCTCATATTTGTTTTTAAAATGTTCAACTATTAACCAGAGTTCTGTAGTTTGTACCCAGTAGCTAATCCACGGGGAAAAGATGTGGCATTCTGCTTTCATAAAGGCTACATACAGTCTTATAAACCCTATAAGGCAGCTCTACTCTGCCCTGTAAAGTTGTTCTAAGTCAAAACTGTTTCAGTGATAGTGAGTAACCAGTGTTAAGTTCATAGGACATGGAATTAGACTCAAACATTTCTGGTGTTTGACATGAAAGTTCATTATTGCTGCAATTTTAAGCTACTCATATGATTCTCCCCGCCCCTCCCTTCCTGAAAATAAATGTGGGCAAGGTTTACCCTCAGGTAGACATGTGCTTCCAGGTAAGTAAATAAACCATTTAAAGTGTAGGTGTTTTGCTATTTGTTTGGTATTTCCAATCCTCTGATCATAAGATTCTGAGACTAGGACGGGTAGACCGTGAGGCCAAGCCATCATCTATTTCAAAAGCGCTTCAGTGGCAAGCTGACATTCCTTGGGAATCTTCATTATTCAACACAGACTGACCTGTGACAATTCAATGGGCACCAAAGCACTTCTACCAGTGGTAAAAATTTCTAGACTGGAACTTATGTTCTGGTCCTGACTTCTAATAGTCTTGGAGATCAGCATGGTGCACTACCATTAACAGAACACATTTGTGCTATGAAGGAACTTTTCAAATCTTTAAAGAAGAGAATACTTCTTTATTCTAATAAGAATTCTTCATAGGATTGCCCAGCTCCAAACTGTATACACCTTAAAGTTTTCTTTTATAATTTTGTTTCTCATTTTTTTATGGTTGGGGTTTTTTTTCCTACCTGCTTTTGGCACCTCTTACTCTCCTCTTTCAAGGTAGCAGTGTACCCTGAAAAGAGGGCTGGGGTTGTACTAATTTCTATCCTGCCTTAAGCAAAGGAGCTTAGCAATAAAGCTGAGCTTTTCTGAATCTGAAGTTCTATATTGAGAGTCTATGAAATGGAGATCTCTTAGAATTGCTGAGAAGATTAAAAATAATGCATCCCCTTTACCTAGACTAGTGAGGAATGAAAATAAAGCACCTAAACATTACCTGGTATAGAGAATTATCCGATATGGATGCTTGTTTTTCTTTTGTTTGTTCGTGAATCACTCCAAATGAGAGTGCTGTGAACACAGTTGGGCATTAGGAAAACACTCTTCCATGAAAAAAAACACCCTTACATTTTTTAATCTTATAAATTCATGTTGCCAACTATTTGCTATTTTGATGTATTTCTTCCTTTTGCTTTTTCCTGCCACCAATCTATATTTCTCTCTAGCCGAAGCAGCAAATCTAACTGATAAAACTAGGTCCTAAAAAGTACACAAGATTTAAAAGATGTGGTATTTTTAACTCATATCTCAAGACTCAGATGTTGAACTAATATCATTATTGGTTTTGAACATTGATTTCCAGGGAGAACTTGGACTCTGGAATCAGATTGCCAGATTACCTGTAGCCAAATCCTAGCTTTGCCTCCTGCTAGTAATGTAATCTTGAGCAAGGCATTCAACTTGTCTAAGCCTCAGGTTTCCTTACCATTTATAAGGTGAAAGAAACAAAATGAATACAATACAATAGCCCTTGAGCACAACAGCTTTGAACTGTGGGGCCCAATTACACATGGATTTTCTGCCTATTATTATTGTGGGAGCTCTGGCGGCTTAGTGGTAAGAAGTTGCTTTGCAAACTCAGAGACATGTAGTTCTAACCTAGCAGCTGCTTCAGGGAAGAGAACTGGACTTTCTCCTCCCTTGTGATTTTTGCTCCTTCTGAAAACCCCCAAGAGGGTAAGCTCTGAGTCAGTTCTGACTCAACCACATATAACAACATCAACATTTACTACTACAGTGAGCTCAAATGTTGAGAGTCTTCACTTAAAATGCTATGTAATGCTAACCATCTCTGTGTGAGCATCTGTCTCTCATGAACCATTTACATAGAAAAGATTGGCATCAAATGGCAGTGTATTAAGTGGATATTCATAACACTTGGACCCATTCCGAAACCAACAGGGAAAAAGAAATCCACATGAGAGTGGGTTCAGGCAGTTCAAATGTATAATGTTCAAAGAGCAACTGTAAAGTATAGGTGGCTTTTCAACTGCAATTGAGTGGGAAGTTAGTGACCCAGACCTCTCATAGTTCAAGCATCAACGTATATCTAATTCACAGAGGGTTTTGTGATATTCAAATGAATAGTGCTGAGCAAGCGGCTATCTCAGAGACCCAGTGTGTTGTTGTGTGCATAGCTGACCCTTCAGCAAGTTATCAGAGGCAGTATTTATTTCAGGAGGAGACGCCCCATCCTCGTCCCACAGAAGAGTTGGTAGTTTCAAACTGTGTGCCATTGGAATTTTGACAACTATTATGATTTTGTTATTGTTCTTGAAGCCAAATTAAAAAAACAAAACAGAACACTGACATTGACTTGGTTCCAACTCCTTAGAAACCCATCCTTGGTTTCAAAGGCTGTAAATCAGAACAGAAGGACACTGTCCACCTTTATCCACCTGAGCTGCTGGTAGATTTAAATAGCTGCACACTGTTATGTTGAGATGTTCTCTGTCATTGTTCTTGTTGTATACTACTGAGTTGGAACAAATTCATAGCTGGCACTCCAGCGGGTTTTCATAGGCAGTAAATCGCACATGGACTAGTGGTAAGAAGCTGTGCTGCAACTCCAAAGGCATACAGTTGGAATACACCAGCTGCTCCATGGAGAAAGGATGTACCATCTCCTCTCGTGTGATTCACTCTCCCAGTAGCCTTCTAACTGCTCACCCTTGCTCATTGTTCTCTGCAAACCATTCTTTGCTTGAGCGTGAAGGATATTCCTCAAAGGTTGATCATGTCATTTCACACATTTGTTCAGAACTCTTTATGGACACCTACCTGTCTTAATTACCATTGCTCCATGAGACATAAAAAATGAAGTCCATTTGACTCACTGTGAGCGCATGGTTGAAGAGCAGAGCTGCTTCACAGGATGTTAGAGGAGTGGCCTTTCAGAAGCAGACCCTCTTCTGAGCTGCCTCCTGGTGGAGTCAATCACCGACTTTTCAGTAGGTTAGTCGGGCTCTTAGCTGTTTGCTCCACCAACGGCTCCTGCTCTCATGAAAAAGTTGTCTCCTATGCATGGGATCTGCACAATATGGATCTATCTGGTTCTAAAGCCTCATCTTTAAATACAGCCCCTCCATCACTTAGGATCATAGCACGCTAAATGATTTTCACATCATCAAACTAGTCCAGCTTTCATTTTCCTCCAACCCTTTGGAATTACTGTTCACTCCTGCTCTGCTTCTGCATTAGGTGCTATCTTCCTCTCAGTTTATAATACTTGTCTTCCAAAAAGGTGCCCAACGTGTGTCATATGCTTTCTGTGCGATTGTTTATCTTCATGCATTTCTTCATGTTACTTAACACAGTGTTTACTAATTGTTGTTATGTGTCATCAAGTCACCTGTGACTCATAGTGACCTTACAGACAACAGCTCTGAAGCCTGCTCTGTCCTGAGCCTGACTCCAACACACCTACTCCCTTTGTTCCAGTCATTGTATCAGTGCATCTCATCTGGGGTCTTCCTCTCCTGCATTGTCCCATAACTCTTCTGAGCATCATGTCCTTCTCTAAGGATCAGTCCCTCCTGGCCACATGCCCAAAGTATGTGAAACCGCTTCAAAATTCTTGCTTCCAAGGAGAAACTTGGTTTCACCCTCTCCAAGACAGACCTATTTGTTTTCTTAGCAGTCCATGGTATGTTCAAGACTCTTCCCCAGCACCAGAACACAAAGGCATCAATTCTCTCATCCTTAGTCAATGTCCTGTTCTCTGATACACAGCAAGTAATTGTAAAGACCGTGGCCTGAGTCAGACACATCTTAGTCTCTAAATTGACATCATTGCTTCTCTATACTCTGGAAAGGTCCCTGATAGCAGATTTTTCTCAGTGCAATTTGTCTTTTGATTTCCTGACTTCTGGTGCCCAAAGTGTTGATTGTGCAGCCAAGCAAGCTACTGAATTATTAAGACAATCATTAGTTGGTTTTAGACAAAATAGGGGCATATTTTTATATCACTGCTAGCTATCTTTCTCAACTTGAGGGGAAAGAAAAGGATAAGAGACGCCCTTGGGTTGAGTGCCTGAGGTTGTTAACTATTATCAGACTGACTGTGACTCATGGTAATTTTATACACAATAAGCCCAGTCACCAGGTGGTGTGAGTTCATCACTGTGGAATCAATGTCCGTTTATTTCACTCTGCATTTCACTACCAGTGTTCTCCTCTATTAATTGATCCTTCCTGTTAGTGTGCCCAAAGTCATTGAGTCAAACAACTCTTTCTTGTGATCTATAGGATAATCATTGGCTATTTTCCAGAAATAAGTCACCAGTTCTCTCTTCTTAGTCTACAAGTTTTGCTGAGACCTGCTCTCCATGAACGAACATGTTGGTATTTGAAACAATGGTGGCAGACCTTTTAGTCTCACAACAACATGCAAGCCACCCCACAATGACAACTGACTGACAGGTGGTGGGTAGTTACTGTATGGAGTCACTGATGTTGATAGAAAGATGTTCTTTACTTAGAAATGCCCCCAACAGTGGCGTGGATTACTGCACCCACTCAGCATTTAGGATACCTTGCATATTGTTGATTAAGTGATTAAACAAATAATTGTATGTTCATATGCCCCAATGGCTTGCAATTTGTGATTATGTAGAGTTAGTGTAATGCCTCGCACTTCTGCAGAGTTTTAAATTCTGGCTTGAGAGGAGACATTAATCTTGCTTTATCCACAAGACATATATAAAACATATTGCAACATTAAGCAAAAATGATCTAAGTAAAAAAATCAAGTGGTAACTTTCTTTATAAAGAAGTTAGTTCCTTCCACATAAAGGATGATAAATATCTTAAATATTATATTCTAATATAAATGATGATCTTTATTTTCAATTCAGTCAGTAAAATCATCTTATAACGTGGATAATCATACAGTTTATTGCAATACTACGTCCCTGTAGCAGATAAAAAGCATGTCATTAAAATATCCTTAAAATTATAGACATAGAAACTGCGTTTTGACCTAGTTTTAAGGAAAATCAGAAATATACTTAGAGCTTAAAACACTCTAGTGAAACCTTGAGGCAGCAATTTAAAACAATTGTCTTAAAAAATATTAGAGATCCTAGCTCATAAACTCTTGTTCACTGTTTTCCTCAAAATATACCACACACTTTGTATGGGAAGATTACCATTCTTACAGTTCTTTGTTAAGAAACCTATTTTACTATAATTCTATTCACTGTAATTTCCTTAGTAACAGGCTGCTCTCTTTTTCTTTTTAAAACTATTAAAGCGTCATTCACATCACATTCTACATGTGGATCCAGCTATTCCCAATAGCTGTTCACAAAAACATAATCACCATAATTACTGTTGACATCTAATTAACATTCCGCTTCCTTTCTGCAGCATTTACAGCTGGACAAACCATCTATTCCAGGATAAAAACTAATGCTCTGTTGCCTTTTTTTAAAAAAAAAAACAAACCAAAAACAAACGAGGATGCTAAACACCTGGCCCCAGTTTTGTGCTCTCCTTATAAATGGAGGTTGGCATAGCACAGTCATTATGAACACCTTTTTAAATATTTCCAACTAACAAACTGGACGTGGCCAGAAGAATTTCAATCCAACTGATAACAAACACGATTGTTGATTCTCATCTTCAATGTATGCGTTGGATTCAATCCAAGATGGCTCCCAAAGTTTGTCCAGGCAGGTGGTAGGCTTTTGGTGTGTTTGTTGTTTGTTTGTTTTGATAAGATGTTCCTTTATCTCTCTGCTGAGTTCATCCCTTGCCACCCTTTTTTCCCTTTGTTCCTTCTGCATATTACATGCTGGCCTCCTTCCAGTTTCTCAACATCTTTTTCTCTTTCCTTTCTGGAGCTCTAAACATGCCACTCCTGTGTCTTCATTAGTGAAATGATTGGTGCTCTGAGACACAACTAACCAATTTCTTAACTCAGGTCTCCATGATACCAGCAGTTCGACCTTATGAACATTAGCTTAGCCTGTGGGTGCTTCTGTTTGCCCATTCAATACATGGGGATGAAATCAAATATGACCACCTCACTGACTAGACTATGGGAAGGCTTGAATGTGTCAAGCCCTCAAGTTGGGAGGTTTGAATCCACCGAGATGTGTTTCAGAAGACAGCTTGGTAATCCACTACTAAAAGAAAAATTATTGAAAACATCATGGAACAGTGTTCTACAGAGACACAGATGAGGCCACCAGGAGACAAAATTGATCTATTTTCATTTCTAATAGTATCTTGCATATAGTAAATGTTCCATAAGTAAAAGCTTACTACTATGGTATTTTCTCTGGCCAGAATCTTCTGTTCTCCTATTGAGTCATGTTCTCTTGAGCCATGTTCTCTAGAATCCCTTTCTTCACATTCCATGTCTATTTAGGTCTTCATGTTGCACATCCCTGTACCACCTTAGACATCCTTCCTGAAATGTCTGGGTCATGGAAACCACATTTCATTTAGTTATTTGTATATTAAATACTTTCTGAGCTATCATTCTGTGCCAGGTATGGGATATAATAGTGGATGTAAAATAAAGTCACTGCTGCTGTTAGGATCATCTAGAGACAAGTAATAAGTATGTAATCAAAATAAGAAAAAATATCAGATGTTAAATATTGTCATAAGAATACTATATATGATAGGAATGATTGGGAAAGAAAAATAAGGTACCTTAGGTTGGATGAACAAATCTGTCTCTCTCTCTCTCTCTCCCCTCACTTGTTAGTTGTGTCTCAGAGCACCAATCATCTCACTAATGAAGACACAGGAGTGACATGTTTAGAGCCTCAGGAGGGAAAGAGAAAAAGATGTTGAGAAACTGGAAGGAGGCCAGCATGTAATATGCAGAAGGAACAAAGTAAAGGGTGGCAACTATATATATCTATATATAGTTTTCTCTTGTTTGATCAAAAAAACCCTAGCCATCTACAGATGTGAGAGAGAACTCCAGGCAGAGAGGTCAGATAACGCAAAGACTAGTTAGTGAGACTGAATGAACTAATCTTTTTGTTTACCATATTTTTCTTTTTTCGATGGATGGCACAAGCCACACCCTCATTCACTCCCTCTTTCTTAAGTTACTTGGATGGGAAGAAGTTTACTCAGCTATTCGTCCTACAATCACAAACAAGTTAGCCCCCTATTCCCTTGAGATCTTGATACAAAAGCCAAAACCAGATGCACTGCCACCAAATAGATTCCAAATCATAGCAACTCTAGTGGACAAGGTGGAACTGCCCTACAGGACTCTCAAGGCTGTCCATCTCTATGGCAAAAGATTGCCTTCTCTTTTTACCAAGAAGTACTTGGCATAGTCAAAATGTGGACCTTTCAATTAGGCGTTAAGTACTTAAACACTACATTAACAGGGCTTTTCAATTACTAGACAAGAGGAATTAATACACGTAGAATGCGGAAAGAATAGTTTCAAACATCCTTCAGGTTTCTTATCATCATGGACCATGAGCTATAACAAAGGACCTTGTTTTTCAGATGGGAAATGGAATATGCGCTGAATCTCTGTCCTCTGAGTCTGTCTTCCAGAATAGTGGTTTTCATGGAGGAGATTCAAGGATATTACAAAATGTTGAGGATAATTTTACTTGTTATACTCTTAAGGAGGAAACGGGATTATTAGTATTGCTGATATACCTAAGGGTTGAAGGCCACATATGCTATTAAACAATCCTATAGGTCAGCCTGTTCAAAGCTTTAGTTGGCTTGGCTCCACAATCAACACTCTTGGCACCAGTAGCCAGAAAATTAAAAGGCGTATTTCCATGGGAAAGTCTGCTGTTAGGAACCTGTCAAAAGCAATGGTGTCTTTCTGGAGACTAAGATGCATCTGATATAGGCCATGGTCTTTGCAATTACTTGTTATGCATCAGAGAGTTGGACAATGACCAGGAGGATAGAAGGAAAATTGATGCCTTTGAGCTGTGGTGCTGGAGAAGAGTATTGAGGGTACCATGGACTGCTAAGAAAACAAACTCATCCTGGAAAGGGTTAAACTGGGTGATTCCTTGGAGGCAAGGATTCTGAGGCCCCATCTAACATACTTTGGACCTGTTGTGAGGAGAGACCAGTCCTTGGAGAAGGAAATCATGCTCGGGAGGGTGGAAAGACAGCACAGGAGGGGAAGGCCCTCTATGAGGTGGGGTAATCATTGACTGGGGTAATCAGGATGGGAGTGTCAGAAACAGTGCAATTGGCACAGGACAGAGCAGAGTTTAGGGCTGTTGTACACAGGGTTGCCATGAGTCGCAAGCGACTCGATGGCACATAACAACAACAGGTCAGCCCCCGACAACAAACACTTCGTCAGTACAAAAGTGTTAATAGTGCCTCATCTAGAGGGTGGTGGTGGTGTGTACCATCAAGTCAGAACTAACCCATAGCTGATCCTCCAGTGGGTTTTCAGAGGCAGTTAATTACACTGGAGGAGATAACTCAACCTTCTCCCTTGGATTTAGAGTGTATTCTTTCTCAAAGCATTCCCTACTATTCATTCCTTCTTTGATTAAGAAAGTAGGAGTCCAGTCCTCGGGAATACTTGTCTTCACCTATGAGCATATACATAGGCTTGAAGGTATGACATTAAGGCTGGATAGCAGGAGCCACTCGGGTTTGGAAAACAATGTGTGCATAAACAAACTGGAGAATATTGTGTTCACTGTGTGTCTCTGGATACCATTAAAGATACTATTTTCTTCAATTTCATATTGACCAATAATTCCATAATTGAATGGTGATAGGGCTTACTTTGTGCTGCAGTTTTGATTGATTTGGAGCACCATACTGAGAAGGCTTTCAAAAGCCCCATTCAAGTTCTACTTGAAGCATAGAATTAAGCACTGATGTCAATCATAAATCTAAGTATAGATGTAGGCATTTACCATGATCTTTACGTAGAGTGAAGAATTCTGTTGTCAGTAAACACAAAGGTTGGTGGTTTGAATCCAGCCAGAGACTCTGTGAAAGAGTTGATGCTTAGGTAGATTGTTGTTTGTTGTTATGTGCCATCGAGTCATTTGCAACTCATAGCGACCCTAGGTACAAGAGCCCTAAACGCCGTTCTATCCTGTGCCAACCTCGCTGTCTCAAACACATTCATTCCCACTACTCGACTCACAGAATCAATCCATCTCATCGAGGGTCTTCCTCTCCTGCGCCGTCCCTCCACTATCCCAAACATGATGTCCCTCTCCAAGGACCAGTCCCTCCTTGCAACATGCCCAAAGTATGTCAGATGAAGCTTCAGAATCCTTGACTCCAGGGAACATTCTGACTTCAACCTCTCCAGGACAAAACTATTTGTTCTCCTAGCAGTCCATGGTATATTCAACACTCTTCTCCAGCACGACAACTCAAATGCATTAATTCTCTTTCTATCATCCCTATTCACTGTCCAACTCTCCAATGCATAGCACGTAATTGCAAAGAATATAGCCTGGATCAGGCATGCCTTAGTATCCAGCCTGACATCCTTGCACTTCAGTACTCTTGAGAGGTCCCTCACAGCTGATTTTCCCAATGCAATTTGTCTCCTGATTTCCTGGCTGCTGTTACCAAGAGTGTTGATTGTCGAGCCAAGTAAACAAAAACTGTTAACTATCTCAATCTCTTCACCACCCATACTGATGATGCCAGTTGGCCCAGAGGTGAGAATCTTTGTTTTCTTGATATTGAGCTTCAATCCATATTGAAGACTGCAGTCCTTGACCTTCTGCAGCAAGCGTTTCAGGTCCTCCTCAGTTTCTGTGAGCAGGGTTGTGTCATCTGCATAACGTAGGTCGTTGACGATTCTTCTACTAATCCTGAAGCCACATTCCTCCTCGTACAGCCCAGTGTCTCGGATGATCTGCTCTGCATACAGATTGGAAAGGTATGGAGACAAAATACATCCCTGATGGACCCCTTTCTTGATTTTGAACCATCCAGTGTCTCCCTTCTCTGTTCTGATGACTGCCTCTTGGTCCAAGTATAGGTTTTGTATTAGCACGATCAAATGTTCTGGGATTCCCATTGTATGTAGATTACAGCCTACAAAATCCCACTGAGGAAGTTCTACTCTGTCACATGAGGTCTTGATAATCAAAATCAATAAGACAGTACTAAAGTTTTTATTCTTGTTCAGTGCTGAATAAACTATATGACTCAGCAACTTATAAACAATAGCTATGAATCTTTCCACATTTTGCATCATTCTCACAATCTCAACCTTGTTCAGGCCCATTATTGCAGTCTCCGCGTAGATCCACCTTGTTTGAGAGTCTATTCTCCTGTGACCTTCCACCTTTCCCAGCATGATGTCTTTATCCAAGGACTGGTCCCTCATTCCAAAGTGTGTGAGATGAAGTTTCACCATCCTTGCCTTAGTAGAACACCCTGGCTGCATTTTGTCCAAAGCTGGTTTGTGTGCTCTTTTGGAAGTCCATGAATTATTCAATACTCTTTGCCAGCACCACAGTTCCAAGGCATCGATTCTTGTCGCCCTTATTCATTGTCTAACATTTAGATGCATAGAAAACAATTAAAAATACCATGACTTGGATAAGGTATACCTTACTCCTTAAACACCCTTACTCTTTAGCACTTTTGAGAGGTCCTGGACAGCTGATTTTCCAAGGGCAGCACATCTTTTGATTTCTTCACTACTGCTATCATGGGTGTTGATTATGACTCCAGGTAAAATACAATCATTTAATAATTTCTATATTCACTCCACTTATCATAATGCTGTTTATTTCTTTAGGGGTGAGATTTTTGTGTTATTTTGTTTCCTTGATGGACCAAATAAATTCATTAATCTGCCATTACAGTTTGTTTTCTTTCCTAAGTTGGACACTTTTCTATCTAAAAAGTTGATAATCAATGCTATTCAAGACTTTGCTCTGACACTGGACTAAATCATTATGGAGAAAATGATACCACATTGCATTGTCTCCCAAACTCTTTGCTTTTGGTTCTCAGACAAGTTCACCCTAGGACACGGTGGGAGGTAGTGAGCCCTGAGCCCTGATGGCACATTACTGAAGTAGCACTTTCCTATTCCACTTGGAGGTAAAGAAGTGATGATCACCATCCATTTCTTCTTATTCCTAGATGTTACATGCTACAACCTAATGGCTCCCATAAGCACTTGTTAGTTTCATAGCCAGTCTGTTGAGTGCACAGTTGTAGCTCCCTCATCAGGAAATCCCATTACCTTCTCAGGCGCTTGCTTTGCTGTTTTCCTTGTAGTCCCCTTCAGACATTTCCACATAATTTTTTTTTTTGCAAATTCATGAGTTTCATCGCTGTATCCCTCTTCCTTTCATCATCCACATTATTGGTCTTTGAGTGCTGTTGGTTTTAGAAACTTTCTGCCTCTCAAACTGAGGCCTCTGCAATTGACATCATAATGATTTTTTTTATCTGTAGTCTAGCTACTTTCTGTACTTCCACTTCAGCTCTGACAATTTTGCTTTCTATCTCAACAATTTCAGAAATCTTTCCATTATATTTATCAAATCACCTCTATAAGCCATCCCTGTCTTGCACTATCTCTCATGCACATTGACCCATGTTCCATTTCTTGGGTCATACCAAATGAGATTTAAGCTCAGTTCACATTAAATTTTCAGTCAATTACTCTCTTAGCATTTATTTACTTATTTATTGATTTCTCCGTCTCCTGGTTTCCATTTATGCTATTGCTATGAGCTGTCAAGTAAGAACCGACTCACAGCTGAACCTCCAGCAGGTTTTCAGAAGCTGTAAATCTCATAGGAGAGATTGCCCAGGATCTCTCTCCTGTGGAGCAGGTGGTGGATTCAAACAGCCTGTCTTTGGGTTTGACAGCTCAACTCTTACCCCTAGAGCATCAGAGCTGACTCTTATCTTTCTTTAGCATCTTTATTTTAGTTTTGTAAATTGTCTCTCCTTAACTTTGTTCAGTGATCAGTTAATCTAGTATGGTCATTTTAAAACCTGCTCACACATTCCTTGAAAATCCTACCTTTAAATGGTAGAATAGTAGCATCTAATAACTTTTCCTTTAGTGTGTGTTATTCTTATAGCTTTCTTTTTAAAAACAAAAGCATTGCAGCTTCCTCTTTTATCAGTTCAGCTATCATGAGGAGGGCCTCACAACAACAACATAGAGAAAGCTACATTGGTCTAGTGGACATAAAGTTATGCTACTAAGACCAAGGTGGGTGATTTTAACCTGCAGCCCTCAGGGCTGGTTTAAATTATTTTTTGTCAAACATTCTTCTAGGTGGTATAGCACTGGTCTGTGCATTGCTGTACAGAAGTAACTCATGGTTGCTGTGATGCTAAACACTGTGACACTGATGTGCTAAATGTGATAATGGTTACGCATGGTGGATAGTGTTTGTTGAAGATTCCCCAATTAAAACAAGCTTGGAAGCAGTAGTGGCATCAAACTCTGAAATGGCTTGCCTCCGGAAACTCTATGAACAGCACTCAGGTCTTTCATTCAAAGGGTCGCTATGAGTCGTCTGTGACTTGACGACACTTAACAACAACCACAACTGTTGGTCTAGTGGTAAGAAGCTCCCAAAGGCATGTGGTTCAAATGTGGGAAAAGGATGGGTAATCTCCTCCCAAGTGAAAATCCACTGGACGGTCAGGTATGGGCTAGTTACACACACACACACACACACACACACACACACCACACAACCTGCCTTGGTATTTCTCCTTCTTGAATCTGGACTTTCACTCTGTGATATCCTCTCAAATCTGTTTCCCTAATAAACGTCATACATTTGAGTAAAAAAATAAATAAGTTTCAACAATGGATAAGGAAAACTAAATAACTGAGGGCTTTGAATTGAGATGTTGGTGAAGTAAATTGAAAACATTGTGAACTGCTAAAAAGACAAATCGGTCCTGAGAGAAGTGAAGCTACAGAGTACTCCTTAGAAGCAATGTTGGTGAGATCTCATCTCATACCCTTTGAACATGTCAGAAGCTAATCTTTGAAAAAGAACATCTTTCATGGAAAAGAAAGCATAGCATCAGGGAAAGAGGATGATGGATTGACTCAGTCCCCGGAACAATTGCTGTAAGCGTGGGGGCCTTCGTGGAAATGGTGCAGGATCTAGCAGGCTTTCGTGCAGCTGTACATAGGGAACACTAAGGGGCAGAGTCAACTCGACAGCACGTAACAAGAGCATCACGCTGTCTGCTTTTTTTCTCAGATGAGAAAAATGATTTTGTAGAGAATGTAACTGATTTGTTCTAAGTCACACAACTACTGGATCACAGAACACTGATGAAATTGCACAGTTGATGATATTTTTGCACACCATGCAAAGTGACCTACAGTCAATATTACAGACTCTCAGAATTGAAAAGACATTAAAACGTTGCCGCAAATGACGGCTTACATTAAAAAAAAAGTGTTTCTAAGCACGGTCGTCAATTTAAAAGTGTGTGGCAATGTGTTAATAGCTTCTGAATATAGTAAGATTTTTTAAGCTTCTGGTTCTCTAGACTCATGAATTCTCCACAGGAGCCTCACTTAGAGCATCTAGTGAAAGAAAGAATGGTAGAAAGACTGAGAAAGGGAAGCAAAATGTGAAAAGCTGAGTAAGTAACATTCTGAGCTCCTAGTCCTATTTTAAGCAAAGTAGCTTGATTTCCAGTTGTTTTGTATCCCAGAATTAAAACATGCAAACAAAAAATTAATAACTTTACCATATTTAAAAATGTTTAAAACCAATAATTTGGACCAACTTTCTCAATTTCCTGATCTATGATGTGGTAGAGAGGTTAGGTGGCTAGTTCAAGGTTAGTATTCACTATGCAGGAGTGCTGAGATGGGAGCTGTAGTGATGTGGTCCATAGTGGATTACACTGCTAACCCGAACACTGTGCCCTTCCTGCAGCTGAAACCCACCAGAGGCTCTAATGGCAATGAACTGAGTTTTTATTGTATTCTTTTTTAGTGTTAAGACTGGAGTCTTTAGATGGGGCAAACAATTAATCATGCGGCTGCTAACCGAAATATTGGTGGTTCAAACCCACTCCAGCACGAATTGCTTCTAAATGTCAGGAAAAAAAATATTCTTACTACTGGACTGATAAGTAGTATCATGATGAATGGAGAGGAGATTGAAACTTTCAACAGATTCATTTTGCTAGAATCCAAAATTAACATCCTTGGGAGCAGGAGTACCAGTAAGGAGACACATTGTACTGAGAAAATCTGCAGTTAGGGATCTCTCCAAATTATTGAAGAGTGAAAATTCCAGTTTGAGAACTAAGGTGTGTCTGATTCAAGCCATAGTCTTTCAGTTTACTTGTTATGAATCTGAGAGCTAGACAATGAATAAGTATGACAGGAAAACAGTTGATGCCTTTGAATTGTGGCGTTGGAGAAGTGCACTGAACATGGACGGCCAATAGAACTAACAGATATGTCTCGGAGAGGGTGCAGCTGGAGTGCTCTTTGGAGGAAAGAATGATGAGGCTTCACCTCACATACTTAGGACATGGTGCTAAGAGGTGCCATTCCTTGGAGAAGGACATGATGTTGGGAAGAGTGGAGGCTCGTTGAAGGAGAGAAAGACCCTCAACCAGGTGGACTGAGACAGTGAGTGCTGCAATGGGCTCTTGTGTGTCAAGAAGTGTGAGGACGGTGTAGGACAGAACACGGTTCAGATCTTTTGTTCATGGGATGGCCAGGAGTCATACTTGGCTCAACAGCACCTAACAACAACAACAACAACAACAACAAACCCACTGAGAGGTACTTCAAAAGAGAGGCCTGGAGATCTACTTAAGGAAATGAGAGTCACTGAAAACCCTGCTGAGTGCATTTCTACACTGACTCACATGAGTTACTGAGTATCAGGATTGACTCAATAGCAATTATTTTCAGGGGTTTTGTGTCGAGTCTACCATGAAGCATCTTGTCATACAAAAGGGTCTTTCTCTGCTTTCCTATTCTTATAAGCTTTGAGAGCTAACTGACCCCATTGTTTTTCTGTGACCATGTCCAGAAGACTCCAGGTATTTACTCATTATTCTAATATAGTAGAGATGCCTAGAGATATAGGCAGGCGGCTCTCACAAGAAACAAAACTAAGCACAAGTGGGGAATATTTAAATTTTTCTGTTTGCCTCTTTGTCAGAGTTCATGTATATTGATGGTCCCTGAGCTGGAAGGAGATATCGGCCCTCCCTCACATATCCTTTTAAACTAAAGACCTGACAGCTGGAGTCGTACCCGGGAGAATTCTTGATACGTTGAGAAGAAGGATGTTGTCAGTCTGGGGCACTGAAGATATTGACAAAAAAAAAGTTGTTTCTGAACTAATATTGCTTCTGAAAGAGATACCGATTTAGAATGCCATGGAAAGAGTGATTGAAAACCTCTCCCTCTTTTTCTTCCCCTAGATCAGCGATATTGACTACACATAGGATTAGTTGTATAATTTTCTTACTCACATTTCACTTCTATAAAAATGTATTTTATTTCTCAGAAAAAGCTCTCAAAGCTTCTTTTTCAGGCTAATGGCATTTCCTAGGAGAAAGTTGCTGAGGAGATTTTGCAAATGGGTGAATTTCCACTTTGAAGGAAGGGAATTCAAAGAGTACTTTCATGGAGAGGATGTACCAGCATTAGTATTAGTCACTCCAGGGCCTTTCTGTGTGACTGAGAAGATGAGTATATAGCTTCTTCTTTAGGAAGAAGAGGGTTCTTCTTTGGGAAAGAGATAAACCACAAATAGTTGGTTATGCTTGTCTGTTTATCATTAGATAAACATGATAAAAAGTATTGCTGTCAAGTCAGTGTGGACTCATATTGACCCTCTAGAACAGAGCACAGCTGACCCATAGGATTTCCAAGACCACAATTCTTACAGCAGACTGCCACATGTTTCTTGGATGGAGCAGCTGGTACACTTGAGCCACCAATCTTTTAGTTATCAGCCAAGAAGAAATAGTTACCATTATTAATCTACTTAATGTGGAGATTTTGAAGCTCTGTGTCACATACTTTGGGCATGTAGCGAGGAGGAACCAATCATTAGAGAAAGGTATCATTCTTGGAGAGATGAGGGACAGTGTAGGAGAGGAAGCCCCTGGGTGAGATGGATTGACACAATAATTGGGATAATGGGGGTAGGTGTGTCAGAGAGAGTGAAAGTGGCTCAGGACAGAGCAGGGTTCAGAGTTATTGTGCATAGAGTTGCTATGAGTTGTAGTCAACTAATGGTAAATAATAGCAATCACCAGAGGGAGATCTGGTGGCCCAGTGGCAAGAGGCTGCACTGCAATACCCGAAGGCACATGGTTTGAATACACAAGCTGCTCTGTGATAGAAGGATGGGCAATCTCCTTCCATGATATTAACTGCCTTTGAAAACCTGCTGAAGGGTCAACTCTAGGTTGGTTCTAACTCAAGGGTACACATAGCAATAACAACAAATCTCCAGAGTGCTGAAGTGTAAAGATGTCAGTCTAGAGACTATCCCTAATCCAGGAAATGGTCTTTACAATTAACTGCTATGCAAAAGAGAACAGACAATGAATAAGAATGAGAGAAGAAGAATTGCTGCCTTTGAGTTATGATGCTAGAGAAGAGTGTTGAATGTATAGACTGCCAAGAAAACAAACAAATCTGTGCTGGAAGGGAGGAACCAACTTGCTCTTTAGAGGTGAGGGTTTGCCTCACATACTTTGGGCATGCTATCCAGAGAGACCAGTCCTTGGGGAAGGACATCATCCTTGGAGAAGGACATCATCCTTGGAAGGATGGAGCGGCAATGCAGGAGAGGAAGACCCTGGATGAGATGGATTGACACAGTGGCTGAGGTAACAGGGGCAGGTGTGTCAGAGACAATTAGATTGGCTTAGGATAGGACAGAGTTCAGATCTATTGTGCAGAGGGTTGTTATGAGTTGCAGACAACTTGAGGGCACATAACAACAACAACAATCACCTAGTGGGAAAGGAGTTGAACTGTCAATTCAAAGGCATTTGATTTGAATCTCCACGAGCTACTCCATGAGAGAAAGATAGGCCACCTCCTCCCATGTGATTTACTGCCTCTGAATAGCTGCAGGAGGGTCAGCTCTGAGTCAGTTCCAGCTCAACAGTACATAACAACAACAGCAACCCTCACAATAGGAACTCTGGTGGTTTAATGGGTAGAGGGTTGTATTGCCAATCCAAAGGCAGGTGGTTTGAATGCACCAGTTTCTCCAAGGGAGAAAGATGAGCAATTTCCTCCTATGCAATTTATAGCCTCTAAAAATCCACTGATGAATCACCTATTGGTCAGTTCTAACTTTATGGGAGTAAAGAGCAACACCAACAACAACCCTCACAACAGATTATAAAATTAAGATTAAGTAACCCAAAGAGTCTAGCTGTAGGTGGAATTCTAGGATCCTGATAACAAAGCTATTAAATGGATCAGGTTATCGTCTTAATATTTAAAACTTTACCAGAAATCTCAAGAGATAATTTTGAGTCTTCTAAATAAGGGAGTAAATGGAAAATTTAAAGTACAGCCCTCAGATTAAGTAAAGTTAAAGTGATAAGGCTACACATTGAAAGAAATTATTTGCTCCACTCAATAACAAAAAGGTAGACAATCCAATTTAAAATGGGCAAAATATATGACTAGACACTGCACTAACGAGGACAGTTACCATGTGGAAAAGATGCTCATAGTCATCCACTCTTAAACTCATTGCTGTCTGGTCGGAAGCCACTTATACCTGATCTTCCATTGAGTTTCCAAGGAGTTAGGGAGCATGGGAGCATACTGCCCATCTTTCTCCTTCTGAAGTCGTGGTGGGTTTAAATCACCAGAGAACAAGGCTTTCAGTTAGCAGCACCACTCCTTGTGCACAACATAACCAGAGCTCCCTTACTAGCTATTATAAAGTTGCAAATAAAAGCTATATGAGTTACCATAGCAAATATGACTAATCCTTAGCAACAAGACACAACAAATAATGATGAAGTTGTGGGGAATTTGGACCTTTGGTGGCTTTGTGGTAAGAAGTTGTACTGCCAACACCAGTAACACCACAAAACACCAGGTTCTATCCTGTGCCAACCTCGCTGTCTCAAACACATTCATTCCCACCACTCCACTCACAGAATCGATCCATCTCATCGAAAGTCTTCCTCTTCTGTGCTGCCCCTCCACTCTGCCAAACATGATGTCCCTCTCCAAGAACCAGTCCCTCCTTGCAACATGCTCAAAGTATGTCAGATGAAGCTTCAGAATCCTTGACTCCGAGGAGCATTCTGGCTTCACCTTCTTCAGGACAAACCTTTTTGTTCTCCTAGCAGTCCATGGTATAATCAATACTCTTCTCCAGCATCATAGCTCAAAGGCATCAATTCTCTTTCTATCATTCCTAGTCACTGTCCAACTCTCTGATGCATAGCACGTAATTGCAAAGACTATGGCCCGGATCTGGCACACCTTAGTCTCCAGCCTGATGTCACATGGTTCAAATTCACCAGCTGCTTCATGGAAGAAAGATGGGCAATCTCCTTCTGTGTGATTAACTGCCTCTGAAAACCTGCCGGAGGTTCAGTTATGGGTCAGTTCTGACTTGACACTACACAACAGCAAGTGGGATTGTAAAGTGGTACAACTATTGTGGAAAATAGGATTGCTGTTGTTTGTTGTTATATGCTGTTAGGTCGTCTGTGACTCATAGCAATCCTATGTGAAATACCTCTGAACCCTGCCCTACCCTGAGGCAATCTCACTGTCTGACACATCTACCTACTTGCCCTAGTCACTGTGTCAATACATGTCATCTAAGGCATTGCTTCCTTTTAAAAATTAAAAATAGCTCATGATCTAATAATTCTACTCCTATGTTTATATCCTAGAGATCTAGTAGCAGGGGTATGAATAGATATATGCACACACGTATTCACAGTACCATTATTTTCAAGACTGAAAAGGTGGAAACAACCTAATTGGCCATTAACAAATGAATGAATATGGTGGTGGCATGAGCATATAACCAGATAAAATGCAATTATCAAGGATATTAAATTTGCATGAACATAACATAGATAACATAGATAAATCTGGGTGATATTTTGCTGAATGAAAAAAATCACCAAGTCAATCACAAGGAAAAACACTGTTAAATCTAATTTTTATAAAAGGCAGGAAGAGCTATACATATAGGAGGAAAAACATGTTCTTGTAGTTACCAGGAATGGAAGAGGAAGGGACAGGGCATCAATTTCTAAATAGTTGTTATTATTTGCCATCAACTCAAAACCGACCCATAGATGACCCTCTAGTGAGTTTTTAGAGACAGTAAATTGCGTGGGAGAAGACTGTTTATCTTGTTTTTTTTTTCTCCATGGAGCAGTTGGTGGATTTGAACTATGTTGCTTTGTGATTATAGTGTAGTCTCTTACCATGAGGCCACCAGAGCTCCCACATATATATGAAGCAACTGAAAACAGAATTACTTGAATCAGTCATTTTTCTAAAGAATAGGCATTTATTATTTTGTGCAAATTCTCAAAGAACTCATTCCCATCTATCAGAAATGACTCATAGCTGACCTTTTACCAGATTTTCAGAGGCTGTAAATTGCATGAAATGAGACTGCCCATCTATAAAGAAGGCAATATTAGTAAACAAGGGACCAGAATATTACCAAAGATGTCTCTGGTAAATGCTATTACATATAGAATAAGCATAACATAAATGAACTAAAAAATTGTATGTAGTTACATTACTGTTGTTTGTTGTTATATGCCATTGAGTCGTTGGTGATTCATAGTGACTGTATGTATGTACAATAGCTCTGAAACTTGCCCTATCCTCAGCCAGTCTCACCAACGCCAAAATCCTAATGCCATTGCCCCAGTTATTATGCCAGTCCATCTAATTGAGGTCTTCCTCTCCTGTGCTGTTTCTCCACCCTTCAAAGCATAATATTCTCTCCAAAGACGAGTCCCTCCTGGTCACACGCTCATATTATGTGAGACAGAACTTCAAAATCCTTGCCTCCAGGGAAAAAGTTGGTTTCATCCTCTCTAGGACAGACCTATTTGTTCTCCTGGTGGTCCATGGTGTATATTCATTACTATTCTCCAAGACCACAACTAAAAGCCATCAGTTCTTCTTCTGTCATTCTTAGACACTGTCCAGCTTTCTGATGCATAGCAAGTAATTGCAAACACCATAGCCTGGATAAAGTGCCCATAATCTCTAAACTGACATAATTTCTCTTATACGCTGTGGAAAGATCCCTGACAGCAGACTTTCTCAACACAATTAATTTTTTTAAATTTTATTTCCTGACTGCTGGTGCCAAGATTGTGGGGTCCAGCAAGCTGAAATTGTTAACAACCTCAATCTCTTTCCATCTGTCCTGGTGCTGCCAATTGGACCAGTGGAGAGAATCTTTGTCTTCTTGATATTGAGATTCAATGTATATTGAAGACCACAGGCCTTTACCTTCTGCAGAAAATGTCTCAGGTCCTCCTCAGTTTCAGTGAGCAAGGTTGTGTTATCTGCATAACATAGGTTATTCTTGAGTCTTCTTCCAATCCTGATGTCACACTCCTCCTCATAAAGTCCAAACTCCTGAATGTTCTGTTTTGCATACAGATTGAAAAGGTATGGAGACAAGATGCATCCCTGATGCACTCTCTTCCTGATTTTTAATCATGCAGTGTTTTCTTCACATAGTCAATGAAACATGGATACACATTCTTCTGATACTCTTTTCTTTCTGCCAAGATTCATCTGACATTGCTGATAATGTCTCTAGTCATAATCTTTTCTAAACCCAGCTTGTATTTCTGATAGTTTGTCAATGTATTGTTGCAGTTGTTTCAGGATAATTTTCAACAGGATTTTGCTAACAAGTGATATTAGTGATATTGTTCAATAATTTCCATACTCTGTCAAGTCACCTTTTTTTTTAAATTGCAATAAATAGGCATCTTTTCTAGTTAGCTGGCCAGATAATTGTTCTCCAGATTTCTTGGCACAACTTGGTGAGCACATCCAGGACAGCATCTGTTTGTTGAAATGTGTCAATTGGTATTCCATCAATTCCTGGGGCTTTATATTTTGTCAAGTCCTTCAGAGCATCCTGAACTTCCTCCTTCACCACCATTGCCTTTTGATTATATGTTGTTTCTTGAAATTCTTCTCTGAAGAGTACCAGAGAAATATCCATCTGTTTAATTTACTGTGCAAAGGCATCTGACTGTATGGATCACAACAAATTGTGGCTAACATTGAGGAAAATGGGAATACCAGAACATTTGCTTGTCCTTATGTGAAACCTATACTTGGGCTAGGAAGTAGTCCTAAGGACATAGCAAGGAAACACTGCATGGTTCCAAATCAGAAAAAGTGTGTGTCAGGAATTCATCTTGTCTCCACATATTTTCAATCTATATGCAGGACAGATCATCTGGGAACTTGGGCTTTAAAAGGAGGAATGTGGTATCAGGATTGGAGGAAGATGCATCAACAACCTATGTTATGCAGATGACACAACCCTGCTTGCTGAAATTGAAGAAGACCTGAAGCACTTGCTGCAGAAGGTCAAGGAATGCAACACCATGATAGATGAAGAAGAGATTGATGTTGTTAACAATTACAACTTGCTGGGCTCCAAAATCAACACTCTTGGCACCAGCAGTCAAAACGTCAAGAGAAGAATTGCATTGGGAAAATCTGCTGTTAGGGACCTTTCCAGAGTACTAAAATGTAACGATGCCAGTCTATAGACTTAGGTGTGCCTCATCCAGGCCATGGTCTTTACAGTTACTTGCTATGCATCAGAGAGCTGGATAATGATCAAAGGTGAAGAAGAATTTTGGAGTTTTGGAGCTAGAAATGACTCTTGAATATACCATGAACTGCCAAGCAAACAATAAAGTCTGTCTTAGAGAGAGTGAAACCAAGTTTGTCTTTGGAGGTTAAAATTTTGAAACTCTGTCTCACATACTTTGGGCACATGGTCAGGAGGGACCAGTCCTTGGAGAAGGACATCATGCTCAGAAGGGTAGAGTGACAGCACAGGAGAAGAAGACTCAGGATGAGATGGATTGATACAGTAACTAGGACAATGTTGGTAGTGTATTAGAATCAGTAAGCCTGGCTTAGGACAGGGCACACTTCAGAGCTCCTATACATTGGGTCACAATAGGTGGCAGGTGACTTGATGGTACTTAACAACAATAGTGTGTCCTTACTCTGTTCTGATGAATGCCTCCAGGTTCAAGTATAGGTTTCACATGAAAATAATTAAGTGTTCTGGAATTTCCATGCTTCTTAAAGTTAGCCACAATTTGTTATGTTCTACACAGTCAAATGCCTATGCATAGTCAAAGAAACACAAATAGATATTCCTCTGATACTCTTTGCTTTTTGCCAAGATCCATTTGGTACTGGCAATAATGTCTCTAGTGCCATGGCCTCTTTTAAATTCAGCTTTTATTTCTGGTAGCTCTGTCAGTGTACTGTTCCTGAGTAGTGTGCCTGGTCCAAGCCATTGTATTTTCAATTGTTTCCCATGCATTTGAAGCTGCTTTTGGATGGCAGTCCTAATGGGCAAGTAAAGGGAAGTTTTTGGAGTCCTGTTTTTTGGGGTTGTGTTTGATGTGTATTATTGTTCTCTGCCCGCCCCCCCAAGACTGGGTGTCCTTCACCTAGGGTAGAAGTCTGCTCAAAGGCATGGCTTTAAAACCTCATGGAGGAAAGGAGGGGACTGCTGGCAGGAGCCTGGAAGACTCCATTCTGGAAGTTTGGTTTTTTGTTGCTTTTGGATGGTGGTCCTGATGGGCAAGTAAAGGGAAGTTTTGGGGTTTGTGTTTGATGTGTATTATTGCTCCTTTCCCTCCAAGAGTAGGTGTCCTTGAGCCTTTGCCTAGGGTGAAAGTCTGCTCAAAGGCATGGCTTTAAACCTTGCAGGGGGAGGGGATGGGACATCTGGTTGGGACCTGGAGCTTTCACTCTGGAGTAGGCCCTGTGTCCCTCAGGCCAAATTTATTAATTTTTGAATGAATATTCCTTGAATGACACAGCAATCTTTTGTCTATTTGCTGAACTGAACAACTTGGTGTTGCTGTGATGCTGAACACTGTTCCATAGTTTTGTCAATACCATAATGGTCACCCATTATGTACATTGTTTGGATTCGCTTCCAGATTGATTCATGCTGGGAAGTAGGTGTGGCATCCACTACCTAAATGATGACTCTGGAAACTCTACAAACTCTCTAAACTCTAATGTACAGAAATGATGTTAGTTATAGAACAGAGGTTAGGTCCTTTGTGTAAAATTTACTCTCAGTCGTATTCGACTTGCTGACACTTAAGGACTGCTAAGTGAAAGAAGTACTGTTATAGCTGGAGGAACACTCTTCCACTTTTTACGTCACTCTTTGTCAATGTGCAGTATGAAGTAATCTTGGTTGCTGTGATGCTGAACTTGTACCACTGGGGTATCAATACCAGAATGGTTTCCCAATGTGGACAGTGTTTGATGGAGGTCCCAGTTGTAAAACAGGTTTGCAAGCAGGAGTGGCACCCACTTCCTAAATCACATACCTCTGGAAACTCTATGAACTTGGAGACATGACTGTAGTTATTGAAAGGCATTAAGTCTTTTGTTCATAGAGTCGCTATGAGTCGTGCCTGACTTGATGGCAATCAACAACAACAGTGCATCTGAAAGGATGGACTATGATTTAATCTGGACTATAATTATAGATGACAAAAAAAGAATTCATGCTTGTAAATTGTGGTGATGGAGACGAGTACTCAATGTATCATGGACTGTCTATCTTGCATAAATGGTGTTCCCTAGAGGAAATGATGGTGAAACCTTGTCTCATATATTTTGTCTCACATGTTGTCAGGAGAGGCTAGGCCTTGGAAAAAGACATCATGCTGGGAAAGGGGGAGGGTCAGAGAAAGAGAGGAAGACTTTCAACAAGACGGATTTACACAGTGACTGTGACAATGGGCTTGAGCATGGCAGAGATCATGAAGATGTTGTAGGATAGGCAAGGTTTCAATTTATCATTCATAGGGTTGCTATGGGTTGCACTTGTATGTTATTGTTGTTAAGTGGTGTTGAGTACAACTCATACCAACCCAATGAACAATAAATCAGAACCCTATCCTATCCTGTATCATCCTCACAATCTCTGACACACTTCAGCCCATTCCCACAGTCTCTGTGTCAACCCACCTGGTCAAGGATATTCCTCTCTCCAAAAAAGAGGCTGTCCCTCTTCTATTCCAAAAATGATGTCCCTCTCTAATGAATAGCCTCATCCAGCACCATGCCCAAAGTATGTGAGTTGAAGGTTAATCACCTTTGCCTCCAAGGAACACTCTTGTTGATGAACAATATAAAATCTATCAAGGCACAGGATAGATAGGACATATCTGTTGTTCTTTTGGCAGTTCGTGACCTATTTAGTACTCTTCTACAACACCACAGTTCAAAGGCATCAATTCTTCTTCTGACTAAGGTACACCTTATTAAATCATTTGCTATGGTGCTGAGAGTTGGACAGCAAATAGGAATCACAGAAGAAGAATTGTACTTAGATGGCACATAACAACTACCAAGTCATATTGGATTAGGGTCCACCCTATTAGTATGATCTTGTTGTTGTTTTTGATGCCTTTGAGTCGAGCATGACTCATAGCAACCCTATGAACAAAAGGCCTGAAGCCCTTCTACAGCTATAGACATTCATCAAACTTCATCGAGTTTCCAGAGGCATGTTGTTTAAGAAGTGGATGCCACTCCTGCATATGATCTTATGTTAACTAATTACATCAAAGACTCTGTTTCCATAGAACATCGCCTTTGTAAATGCTGGAAGTTAGGACTTGAACATACCTTTTAAAGAGCTAAAAATTGGCTCATAATAGTATATATTAAATACCAAATGGTTCATCTCTATAACTGTCTGTTATTGCTACAGGCAGTCCCCGGGTTGTGAGTGTCTGACTTATAGACAGCTCATTCTTGCCTTTTAATGTTAGGTAATTTACCCTTACTTTGAAATGATTGCATCGACTCCTGCTGGCAACAAATTCTTCAACACAATTACCTCCACTTGCTGCACTTGAGGCTTTTAAATTGATGAAAGTCTTTGCAAGTTCTTGTTGGTGGTTTTTTTTTTCCACACTAAAGTATGTTTAACAAGAATTGGCTCACCTAAAACTCCACTTAAAGACTTAAAGACATCGTAGGATCAAAGCTCTTTCTTAACAACAACAACTATCCGTATTAGCAATTCACATGTTATGAGGATATAGTAGTCATTCACATAAGCTATGTGTGGCGTTTCATGAATCTTACTTCTCTGGTTTTCTGAATCTCATTACCTCAATTTGAAAAGGTGGCATAATAATAATAACCTTTTAGGATTGTGGTAAGATTTAGTTATGGTAATGTATATAATGGAGGTCTAGCAGCCTTGTGGTAAGAAACTGTACTGCAAACCAAAAGGCTTGTGGTTCAAAGGCACCAGCTGCTCCCAGGAAAAGGATGGACAATCTCCTCCTGTGCGATTTACTGTCTCTGAAAACCCGCTGCAGGGTCAGCCACGGGTCAGTTCTGACTCGATGGTACACAACAACAACAACGTGTATAATATGCTTAGCACAATTCCTGTAACACAAAGAACATTTAATAAAAGAAAGAAGCTAGAGCTTTGACTAGTGTTGCCATTTTATTAGTGTTGCTATACACAGTTTGTCAGGAACACTAAGAAAGTGAGCAATACTTTTGGGGAAACTCTAAGATAAATTCATATAGCAAGAGTCATAAGGAAGCTATTTCTACCAGCAATTTATTAGAAGGAAATAATTCAACATAGGCAACAAGCAATGTAGAAATTGCCTTTGGTATATTATCTCCAATAGCCCTGTCATTTTAGGTAAAGAAAGATCATTTCCTGGCCATGCGGCAGCGTGCTTCCTAAATAACATGGAAACTGAAGCCAGCTACCAGCAACCAGTATGTTTTTTACCCCTCAAACATCAGATATGTTTGATAATCAATTATTATACTCTGGAACCATTCTGGTTTTGATCATTTATACCCACATTCACCTCCTCTGTATAGTTTGCAACAACATGTTGCTTTTAATCTGATTGACAAAGAACAATAGATGCTTACTTCATAGATCTTTCTGTATGCATCTATTGACAGTGAAGATTTTTATTAGGTAAATTTTGCCCCAAACCTGGATATAACATACACTTGATCTGATACTAGTCATCATTAATTGCTTTGTTGTTGCTATGTGCCACTGAGTCCACTATGGCTCCTAGTGACTCTATGAATAATATCTCTGAACCCTGCCCAATTCTGAGCCAGTCTCACTGTCTCTGATACACCTGCCCTCGCTGTGCTAGGGTCTTCCTCTCTTGCACTGTCCCTCCACCCTTCCAAACATGATGTCTTTTTCTGTGAACTGGGTCCCTCCTGACAACATTCCCAAAGTATGTGAGATGGAGCTTCACAGTCCTTGCCTCTAAGGAGCAACCTGATTTCACCTTCTCTAGGACAGACCTGTTTGTTCTCTTGGCACTCTGTTAGAAGTTCAATACTCTTCTCCAGCACCACAATTCAAAGACATCAATTCTGAACATAGACATTCCATATGACCCAGCTATTCCACTGCTTGGAACATACCTGGAAAAAATTAGAAATAAGACTCAAATGGAGATTTGTGCACCAATGCTCATAGCTGTGTTATTCACCATCGCAAGAACATGGAAACAGCTCAAATGTCCAGCCACAAATGGACTGAGAAATGGTGATACAGTCACATGATGGAATACTATGCAGTATACAGGAGCAATGATTTAGAAAATGACTACAAAACTTGGGAGGGACTGGAGAGCATGATGCTAAGTGAACTAACTCTATCTCATTAAGGACAAATAAGGACTGAAAAAGACTGTAATTGTAGAAAGAGAAAGATAACTAATAAAATGGGTATGAGGATCCAAGGGGGGACGGTAGGAACAGAAGGGGGAGGATGGGAAGCAGGGTAATCATAGGGTCACACAATTTGAAGGGTAGATGGAGGAGTGGGGAAAGGAAGTGGGGAAAATAATGTATAGAAACTTTGTAAGCAAACAAGTATAAAATTAAAATTTATTTTTTAATAAAAGTATCAATTCTTCTTCTGTTATCCTTAGCCACTGTTCACTTCTCAAATGCATAGCAACTAATTGAGAGGGTCATGGTTTGTATCAGGTACATCTTAGTCTCCAGAGTGACATTATTGCTCTTTAGCACTCCGGAGAAGTCCCTGACAGCAAACGTTCTCAATACAACTCGTCTCTTGTGCCAAGAGTATTGATTGTGGATCTGAGCAAGCTTAAATAGTTAACAATCTCAATCTCTTTTCCCTCTTATGATGACGATAATTGGCCTGAAGGTGAGGATCTTTGTGTTCTTGATGTTGAGATGAAATCCATATTTAAGGCTTCCGTGTTTGTCCTTCTGAAGCAAACACTTCAAATCCTCCTGAGTTTTGGTGAACAAAGTTGTGTCATCTGCATAACACAAGCTGTTGGTTAATCTTCCTCCAATCCTGATGTCACATTTTTCTTCATAAAGTTCACCTATAGTATATATTTTTAAATATTTCTTTATTTTCTTTGAGGCATGTTTACTGAAAGTGTTTTTGCTTTTGGAACACATTTCTATTTTCTCAGGACTCAAATTCTGGAGAAGCAATTCTGAACAGAACAAGACGTCATATTTCAGCTATGTTTGGTTATATGTTAGCAGTGCAGCCTCTGGCAATTGAACACTACTTATTGCAGAAAGAAATGTGGGGAGCATTTCTCTGCGAAAGAAAAGAGAAAACAGCTCCTCAGCTCCAGGAAGGCTGAGGGTGATTTGAATGAAATGTTGACAGACTTGACCACTTTGAAGTAAAATTATGACTGAGGTTGTAATTGGCCAATTTTTGAAGAAAGCAAAACCTCAAAGCTAAGTGCCCATATAGTCTAGCTTAACTCAGGCCTGGCAAACCAAATATTCAGAACTTTATTATGATGGAGTTTCTCAGTTTGGATTGTTTTATTCTTTCTTTTTCTTAACTAATCAGCTCTTGAACACAGTCAAAACAAGAACAGGTAGGGTACTATTAGACATCAAGATTAAATTGAAAAGACATGAAAAAGAGATAGCAGAAAATTGAATTACGAATCATATAGGTAAGGAAACTTGTTCAAGACCACCCAGCTAGAAAGGAGTAGAACTAAGATCCGAATACAAGTGTGTCTTATTCCAGGGAGCTCTCACGAGTCATCTGTAGGAAGTTGTCTGCTAACAAAGGCTGTGCTTCTCTGGTAGTTTGAGTCCCTCACCAGCTCCAAGGCAGAAAGATGGGCAATCTCCTCACTCGCATTTTATAGCCTTGGAAATCCAAAGGAGAGTTTGTTATGAGTCAGTTCTTACCCCATAAGCAGTACATTCAATTGAGTCTGTCTATTTTATTCCAAAGTTCATTTAGCACTTTCATTTTGCATATAACATGTCTTCATTTTTTTTTTTTTTGCATATGTTTTACTGTTAACATCTGTGAGAATAAAGTCATAGGAAATACAAACTCTCTTGACAAAATTACATCCTGGCAGGATAAATAGTTATAATAATAGTGATTAGGCAAATATTGATTAGTGCGTGTGGGTGTGGTGGCAGTTTTTGCACGTGAAGGACTACTCTGCCTCCAGGAGCCAGGCAAGCCAGGCTTGGCCTAGGGTTTAAGGCAGCAGGGGACACGTGAAGGACTACTCTCCCTCGGGCCTCTTTCATTGTTTTTGTTCAGACATTCCTCTAGGTCGTATAGCCCTGGTGTACAAGTTGCCATACTGTGGTCACTTGTCGTTGCTGTGAGGCTGAACACTGTGACACTGATGTGTCAAATGCGTTAATGGTTGACTACCCAATGCGGACAGAGCGGGGTGGAGCTCCCTGATTAAAACAAGCTTGGAAGGAGGAGTGGCATCCACTTCTGTAATAGCTTGCCTCTGGAAACCCTATTAACCTGGAGAGAGGATGAAAGGCACTCAAGCGTTGAGGACTCTCCGACGACACTTAACAACAACAACATTGTGCCAGAGTCACTGAAGAGAAATCATACTGTGTGTGAGGGAGGTATACTAGGAAAATTGGAGCGGGGGGTCACAGAAGAAGTCTCAAAGGAGATATTTATGTAGGAATAAAAGAATAAGAACCTTGACTATATTGCCAAAAGCTCTATCTTTATTTTACATATGAGTTACATTTATACCTGATTAAAGGATATTTGTAATATATAAGACAAAAAATTACTAGCTACAATATAGAAATAATTTTTATAAGTAAATAATAAAAAGAATTAATCCAATAGACAAATGAACACAGGATACAGACAGACAAATCTCTCTACCAACAACGAGACAGCAATGAAGTATCATTTCTTTTCACTAACCTAGCAAAGGTAGCAACGAGCCAGCGACCACTTGTCCTGACTGGAAGAGATCGATATTTGTTCCTATCCCAAAGAAAGGTGACCCAACAGGATGTGGAAACTACAGAACAATCTCACTGATTTCACATGCAAGCAAGATTTTACTGAAGATTATCCAAAAATGACTGGAACAGCACATCAACAGAGAACTA
>NW_006399882.1:3129067-3140029 GCF_000299155.1 Elephantulus edwardii | reverse complement strand
AAAAAAAGAGCGGTATTATTTACCATAGCAAGAAACATAGCTGGAAACAGCCCAAATGCCCACTCACAATAGAATGGATTGAGAAATTATGGAACATTCAGTCCCATAAAGACAACTACTGTATAATATCATAATTGTAGAACTTGTAGGAGGATCCAAGGCAGGGAGGGGAGAAAAACGATGAGGGTGGACTGGGGGTGGGTGGTGGGCTTAATCATAGGGTCGCACAATTTGATAGGTGGAGGGGTGAATAAAGGAAAAGGGAAGGATACAGTGTGAAAAACAATGTATACAAACTGTATGTAAACAAGTATAAAATAAAAATTTTATTTACAAAAGAGAGCATATCCACATATAGAAAATCATAAACATGTATAGTGAAGGGAATATACAATATATTCATTGCAACATTTACTTCTGAGAGAAGAGGGTAAGTGGGAATTGGAGTATGAATCATGGGGGAAATTGCAGATTTGGTTGTAAAAAGAAAATATCACTTACTACTACATTTCTCTAATAATAAAACAGGGATCTCTTATGGCCAAGTGTCAAGAAGCTGCGCTGCAATCCTGAAGGTAAGCTTTTTGAGGCCACCAGCTGCTCCACAGGAGAATGGGCAATCTCCTCCATGTGACTCACTGTCTCCGAAAACCCATCGGAAGATCAGTTAGTTACGGGTTAGCTCCTACTCTACATTACCCAACTACAATAATAAACTATAAGCCTAGTCTATCACCACATTTTAGAAAAAGCAGAGAGTTTTCCCTTGGTCTGGAAATTATGGCTGAGTTACCGAGTAGCTGAGTTGTAACTGAGTTTCTGAGATGTTAATGATGCTACTTTCCATTTGTTGAGCATTTTGCAGATTTCAAAGTACTCTCCCCAAACATTATCTCTCCAGATTCTCACCACAGACAGACGAGAATATAGCTCTGCTCTCTACATACTTGAGAGGACAAAGAAGATGGACAGATTGCAAGATTGCATGAACAGAGATGTATACAAACACACCCTGCACAGACGTTCACGATGCCATTGCTGCAAATATCATGACCGTCCTTGTTTTAGGGCCCTTTCTGAGTATATAGTCATTCTTCTGGTTGAGGAAATATGTGTAGTAAAAATGGTAATTTGAAGTATTTGTTTACGATGGGGTAACGTGAGGATATACTCAGTGTTTGTCTCTGAAACCAGAGAGCAGTATCATTCCTGATAATTGATGTTCACTGCCTGGAATTAAGCAATCCAAACTCCTACTTTAAGGATCCTAATGCAAGAATTTATGGAAGGAGGGATGTGAGATACCCACTTAGGAGAACGGTTCCTGTGCCTTCTCTTCTCCAGGACACATTTATCATTACAAAAATATTAATTATTAATATGCATTTTCGTTAAAAACTAGAGTTGTAGTCCTAATGGAATTGGAGATTACTTGTAACACTATTGTAAGGCTCGCTTCGCTGTTCATTTTTGATAAAAGGCTGAATGGCTCAGTTGGAGGCAGTAGATATTAGGAACCAGGACCACCTGGGTTAGAATTGTGGCTCTGCTTTTTGCTAACCATGAGACTTGGAGTGTGTGAAATTATCTCTATAAATCTCCAAAACAGGATTAACATTGGCATTAAGAAAACAAATATCAAATTTCACCATCTGGGTTCACATTTTAGTTCTGCCATTAATGATCTATATGATTATGAACAACCTATTTAATCTTTCCTGCCTCAATTTATTCATCTGTAGCAGGAGTGGCATCCATTTCCCAAACAACATGCCTCTGGAAACTCTACGAATTTTGAGAAATGATGATATTTATAAAAAGGCTTCAGATCTTTTGTTCATGGGTTGTTATGAGCCGTGCTTGACTTGATGGCAATCAACAACAACAACATGAGAGATAATTATGCTCATCTTACAAGGATATTGTGAAACTCAAATAGCTTAATGTATCTGGCAAGGATATATATTCTCGTAATAGGGTGAAACTAGGCTGCTTCTTGGAGGCAAGGATTTTGAAGCTCTGTCTGACATACTTTGGGCATGCTGCAAAGAAGGACCACTACTTGCAGAGGGACATCATTCTTGGAAGGGTGGAGGGACACCACAGGAGAGGAAGACTCTGGATGAGATGGACTGAATCAGTAACTGGGATAATGGGGGTAGGTGTGTCAGAAGCAACGAGGTTGGCTCAAGATAGACCAGAGCTATTATACATAGGGTTGCTGTGAGAAACAAGAGATTCAATGGCACAGAACACCACCACCACCAAGTGCTATCAATTATCAATAACATTAGCATAGACACATTAGTGAAAGTTTTCTGAACTTCCCATGCCACAAGAGGTAGATGCTCCCTATGAGCTAAGGTGAGTCTTATGAAAGTAATTCTAACAAGCGTCATCCCTGAATGTTTTCCTTCATAAGTAGGGCCAAAAAGGTTATTCTCAGGAAGCAAGTGGATTGTGATAAAATCTGCTGCAGTCTCATTTTAATAATATATTCATTAAGTGAATACAACTGAGAAATTACCATGGCAAAGAGCTACCCTTGGTCAACCAGGAGCACAGTCTACCTGGTCCTTGGATTTATAACATTTGTCTTCTAAAAGGAAACAAAAAAACTGCAGAAGGATCTTTTTGTGGTGGTAGTGTAACATCAAGTCAGAACCAACTAGTAGCTGACACTCCAGTGGGTTTACAGGGGCACTTAAGTGCACAGGAGGAGATGGTCCATCTTTCTTCCATGGAGCAGATGGTGGATTCGAACTCTGTGTTTTTAGGAATGGAGCACAGCTTCTTGCCACTAGGCCACCAGATGATCTAGAAGAGTGTATTGAGTACTGAAGTACATAATGAAAACAGAACAGAGCATGTTTCTATGAAGAACAGGCATTTTCTGAAAAGGTAGAGGTAATTGTTCCAGTTGTTGTTATGTGCTGTTGAGTCGCTTGCGACTCATAGCAATCTTATGTACAACACAAAGAGCTCTAAACCCTGCTCTATCCTGTGCCAAACTCACCATCTCTGACACACCTACTCTCATTACCCCAATCACTGAATCGATGCATCTCATTGAGGGTCTTCCTCTCTTGAACTGTCCCGCTACCCTCCAGAGCATGATGCCCCTCTCCAAGGACTGGTCCCTCCTTGCAACATGCCCAAAGTACGTCAGACGAAGCTTCAGAATTCTTGCCTCCAAGGAGCAGCTCAGTTTCACCCTCTCAAGGATAAATCCATATATTCTCCTAGCAGTCCATGGTCTATTCAACACTCTTCTCTAACACCACAGCTCAAAGGCATCAATTCTCTATCATTCCTAGTAATTGTCCAGCTCTATGGCACACAATTGTGAAGACTATGACCTGCATCAGGCAAAACTTAGTCTCCAGCCTGATGTCATTGCTCTTCTCTATTTTGGAGAAGTCCCTGACAGCTGACTTTCTCAATGCAATTTGTCTCTTGATTTGCTGGTTGCTGGTACCAAGCAAACTAAAACTGTTAACAATCTCAATATCTTCACCATCCATTATGATGCTGCCAATTGGTCCAGAGGTGAGAATCTGTTTTCTTGATACTGAGCTTCCAATCATATTGAATGCTGCAGACCTTGAACTTCTGCAGCAAATGCTTCAGGTCCTTTCAGTCTGAGTTAGCAGGGTTGTGTCATCTGCATAATGCAGGTTTTTGATGAATCTTCCTCCAATCCTCACACCACATTCCTCTTCATATAGCCCAGCATCCCAGATAATCTGTTCTGCATATAGATTTAAAGGTGTGGAGACAGAATACATCCCTTGGGGACACCCTTTCCAATTTTGAACCATGCAGTGTTTCCTTGCTCTGTTCTGACGACTGCCTCTTGGTTCAAATATAGGTTTCACATATGTACAATCAAAAGTTCTGGGATTTCCATTCTTCTCAGAGTCAGCCACAGTTTGTTGTTGTCCACACAGTCAAAAGCCTTTGCATAGTCAATGAAACATATTTTTCTGATCCTCTCTGCTTTCTGCCAAGATTCATCTAACATTAGGTATAATATCCCTATTAATATGGCCTCTTCTAAACCCAGCCTGCATATCTGACAGTTCTCTGTTGATCTGTTGCTCCAGTCATTTTTAGATAATTTTCAGCAGAATCTTGCTTGCATGTGATATTAATGATATTGTTCAATAATTTCTGCACTCTTTTGGTCACCTTTCTTTGGAATAGGAATAAATATCAATCTCTTTCAGTCATTTGGCCAACTGGCTCTCCTTCAGATTTCTTGGCACAACTTAGTGAGCACATCCAGGGCAGAATCTATTTGTTGAGATATGTCATTTGGTATGCCATCAACTCCTGGAGCCTTGGTTTTTTGCCAATTTCTTCAGAGCACCTTGAACTTCCTCCTTCATCACCACAGGCTCTTGCTCATACATTATTTCATGAAATTCTTCTGTGTCAGCCAATTCCTTCTGGTACAGTGACTCCGTATACTCCTTTTAATGCTTCTTGGATCATTTAACACTCTGCCCAAATCATCCTTAAGTATTGCCACTCGTGGCTTGAATTTTTTCAATTCCTTTAGCTTAAGAAATGCTGAGCGTGTTCAGCCCTTTTGATTTTCTGACTCCATCTCTTTGCAGATTTCATTATAATACCTTGCTTTGCCATCCTGAGCTGCCCTTTGAAATTTTCTGTTCAGCTCTTTAATTTCTTGATTTCTTCCTTTAACTTCGGCTTCTCAGTCCTGTAATGCAATATTCAGAGACTCATATGACATCCATCTTGGTGTTTTCTTCCTCTTCTGTCTTTGTAATGGTCTTTTGTATTCTTCATGGATGACATCCTTGATTCCTCCCACAGCTCATTTGGTCTTTGCTCTTCAGTGTTTAAGGCCTCAAACCTATTCCTGATATGGTTTTGAAATTTGAGTGAGATAGACGTAAGGTCAAATTTTGGTTCCTGTGGATTTGATTTCATTTTCTTCAACTTCACCTTGAACTTGCATATGAGTAGTTGGTGGTCTGTTCTACAATCAGAACCTGGCCTGGTTTTTACAGTTAATATTGAGTTTCTCCAGCTATTCTTTCCCCAGATGTAATCAATTTGATTCCCATGCATACCATCAAGTGAAATTCATGTGTATAGTCTGTGTTTGTGTTTCTAATAAAAGGTATTGGCAATGAATAAATCACTGAATGTGCAGAATTTTGTCTCTAGCCTCATTTCTGTCACCAAGTCCATATTTTTCAGCCACTTATCCTTCTTCCCTGTTCCCAACTTTTGCATATTCCAGTTGCCCATTATTATCAATGCATCTCGATTGCTTGTTTGATCAATTTCTGATTGCAAAAGTTGATAGAAATCTTCTATTTCCTCCTCTTTGGCTCTAGTTGCTGGTGCATATATTTGAATGATGGTGGTATTCTCTGGACTTCCTTGTATGCATATGGATATTATCCTGTCACTCACTATATTGTATTTCAGGATAGATCTAGAAATGAAAGCAACCCCATCTTTTCCTCACCTTTTCATCCCCAGCATAGTAGATCATAGAGCATCCAGTAGCAGCAACGATACGAGAGAAAGTTAGTTCTATGTATGTTCATTTTTTCCTTTAATTGTAACTTGAGCACATGTTTACAAAGCAAATTGGTCTTTCATCCAGCCATTCATATAATACAGACTTAGTTTTATAACATTAATGTCAATATCTTCAAACTAATTACACCCTTCCTACTTCCTCCTTGTTATTCTTATTTCCATTCATCCTTCTATCATAATCCCTTCCTGCCATGTTTCTATCCATGGGTAAATACTACCCTTGTCAGCTTGTCAGGTGTGTAAAAGTTTAAAATTTATATTGGTGTTTTAGTCAAACATTTACATTTTGTTGGTATCATTAATCATAACTAACTATTGTACTTTAATGAATTATAATGCCTATAATTAATTCAAAAATTATGATGCTCAAGCATGAGTGAAATTGTGTGAAGCAATGAAGAGTGTAAGAAATCAGGAGCTTGAGGTCTGGGAAATAAAATATCCTGTGCAAGTTCACAAAACAGATACATGCCTGTCTGATCATAAGAGCTCTGTTGCCACGGTCGATTGCACGGGCTCTCCATTTCTGCAAAAGCACCTTTCTTCAGGAAGCAATCAGCAATGACACTTTGCCACTATTTGGGGTCATTCTATCTCTCATTTATTTAGACAGACAATCTCAATTTTCTCAAACTTTTCTATTACATCAAAATTTAATGTACTTCAAATTCAGAATAGAACTTTTAAAAATATACTGCAGTTTAAAGAATCAGTCTTAGAAGAAATAAAACTAGAACCCTTCTTAGCAACGAGGATGGCAAGACCAGAAAAGGAGATCATGTTTGGTAAAATAGAGATCTAAGGAAGATGAAGAACATGCTTGATAAAATAGATTGACAAGACGACGGCACTTGAACTTGAACATGTCTGTGGTTGTGAAGATGGCCCAGGATCATATACACTGTATTTCATTATACACATAAAATGGGCTTGAGCCAATGCTGACTCCACAGCAACTAACAACACATTTGTTCCTGGGTCTCCAACCTTTAGGGTAGTTAAAGATCATCTAGGCACCACGTGAAGTGAATATTTTAATACTCTGATTTATCAAATGAGCTCTCAACAGCAAGATCTGAGTAGGATTCTGTCTCTGTAATTTTTTTATCATAAGTAAAAATTGGGGTACAAAACAAATTTATTTATCATGCTCTTGGATAAATCTTAGGTAAATAAAGAGAGCCAATTTCCTATTCTCAATTTGTTTAGAGTGGAAAATGCTGAGCTAAATATTCCTATTTTCCTTTCATCTTATGAAAATGTGGAAGTAATTAACAAGTGACCTAATTAAAGGTTTTCATAGGTATCTAACAGAAAGTGAGATTGTACGTGAAATGCCAGTATAGAGCTCAGAATGCAATGGTGCTTAACTATAATGGTAGTTCTTAATTAGTGAGAACTTCTTAGGAACCAAAGAGCTTTTATATGCACAGTTACAACAATTCCACAGATTTCAACCATCAATTCCATTGTACAGTAAGAGAAAGAGGATGAAAGTAACTTGCCAAATAAAAATGACAGATGTATAACATTCAGTTTGGACTAAAAGGATAGGAGATGTCGACTATTCTTGTTCTGCTGGCTTTTACTTATGTTTTTATGGTTAAAATACTCTCATTCACCTTTGGAGGATCATCTTTTCTACTCTCAAGGCACAGAGCTTGGGAGGGAATGAGGTGTTTAGGTTCGGGGTGGGTGTGTTTTACCTTGGCTAGTGAAGGCATCTTGAGCCAATCAGAGTCAAAGAAAATCTAGTCTCACCGCGATGGCTGGAATTTGTGGGAGGCAAGTTTCCATTTCTACTCAGTGGTTTAATGTGTTCCACTTTTGAACCTAGAACTTCTTTCTCTTCCTTTTTCTTCTTAACATAGGTCTTGGTCATTTTGGAGGAAAGGACCTGTATAATAAAGAGCTGTGTGGAGACGATGGGTTTCAGAGGTAGAATTCTTACCTTGCATATTTGCAGACCTGGGCTCAATTTCAGGCCAGTATGTCAGCACTTTAACAGAGAACTGCCAGATGTGCAGGCTGGGTTTAGAAGAGGCCATGATACAAGGGATCTTTTAGCCAATGTTAGATGGCTCTTGGCTGAAAGCAGAGACAACCAGAGGAATATCTATCTGTGTTTAATTGACTATGCAAAGGCATTTGACTGTGTGGATCACAACTAACTCTGGCTGACTCTGAAAAGAATGGGAACCTAGACTGTGCTTATGTGAAACCTGTACTTAGACCAGGAAGCAGTCAATCAGAACAGAGCAAGGAAACACTGCATGGTTTAAAATTGAAATGGGTGTAATGTAACGGATGTGTCCTATCTCCATACTTTTATAATCTATATGCAGAACAGATAATCCTGGAGGCTGGGCTCTAAGAGGAGGAAGACAACACCAGGATTGGAGGAAAATTCAACAATCTGCATTATGCATTTGACACAACAAGCTATCAGGGACTTCTACAGAGTACTAGAGAGTAACAATGTCAGTCTGGAGACTAAATGCACCTGATCCAGGCCATAGACCATGTTGTTGTGTGTTGCCGAGTCGCTTGCGTCTCATAGTGATCTTGTGTATCTAAACCATACTCTCTCCTGTGCCAACCTTATTGACTTTGACACACCTACCCCCATTGCCCGTGTCACTGAATCAATCCATCTCCTCGAGGGTCTTCTTCTCTGGGCTGTTTCTCCACCCACTCAAGCATGATGTCCCTCTCCAAGGACCAGTCCCTTCTGGTAACATGTCCAAAGTATGTCAGATGAAGCTTCAGAATCCTCATCTCCAAGGAGCAGCCTGGTTTCACCTCCAGGACAAACTTGCGTTTTTCTCCTAGCAGTCCATGGTATGTATATTCAACACTCTTCTCCAGCAACCTGATTTCACCTTCTCTAGGATGAACCTGTTTGTTCTCCTAGCAGTCCATGGTATATTCAATACTCTTCTCCAGCACCACAGCTCAAAGGCATCAGTTCTCTGTCAGTCCTAGTCATTGTCCAGCTTTCTGATGCATAACAAGCAATTGTGAAGACTATGGCCTGAATCAGGCACAACTTAGTATCCAGACTGATGTCATTGTTCAGAGAGGTCTTTGATAGCCAACTTTCCCAGTGCAATTTGTCTCTTGATTTCCTGGCTACTGGTACCAAGAGTGTTACGGAGCCAAGTGAACTAAAACTCTTTACAATCTCAATCTCTTCACCATCCATGAGCAAGTGGTTCCGTTTAAGCAAACAGGGTTGTGTCATCTGCATAATGCAGGTTTTTAATGAATCTTCCTCCAACTCTGATGCCACATTCCTCCTCATACAGCCCAGCCTCCTGGATGATCTGTTATGCATATATATTGAAAAGTTATGGAGACAGAATACATCCTTGCAGACACCCTTCCTGATTTTGAACCATGTCATGTCTCCTTGCTCTGTTCTGAAGACTGACTCCTGGCTCAAGTATAGGTTTCACATAAGCACAATCAATTGTTCTGGGATTCCCATAGTCTTTGCAATTACTTGCTATGTATCAGAAAGCTGGACAATGACTAGGGATGATAGAAAGAGCACTGGTGCCCTTGATCTGTGGTGCTGGAGAAGAGTATTGAATATACCATGGACTGCTAGGAGAACAAATAGGTTCATCCTAGAGAAGGTGGAATCAGGTTGCTCCCTAGAGGCAAGGATTCTGAAGCTTCATTTGGCATACTTTGGGCATGTTGCAAGGAGGGACCATGCAGAGGAGTGTCATGTTTGGAAGTGGAGGGACAACACAAGATAGGAAGACCTTCAATGAGATGGATTGATTCAGTGACTTGGGTAATCGGGGTACATGTGTCAGAGACAAAATATTGGCATAGGATAAAGTAGGGTTCAGAGCTATTGTATGTAGGGTCACTATGAGTCACAACTGATTCAATGGGATATAACAACAGCAACAAATAACAACATGTCTCATGTTCAGTGTCCACCCATTTGTCCCTGGAGGCTTGGACATTGCTAGGATGCTAAATAGCTTTTGGTGGAGCTTCCACACTAACACTAGCAAGAAACATCTGGTGATTTACTTCTTAAAATCAGTGCGTGAAAACCCTGTAACTCACAATGTCCAATCTGCGAGTGGGACTGGTGCAGGAGTGACAGCGTTTGATTCCACTGTGCGTGGGGGCCATCATGAGTGAACAGCAACCAACAGCAACAGAAAGGAGTCGAGGGGCGCACTCACCCATTTGAATACACTGTTGCACAGTTCAGTGTGCACAAGAAGGGGTCAATACAGTGTTTTAACACTGTGACTCTTGCAAATTACAATTTGATAAAAATAAGAAGCCTAGAGGCAGCCAAAATGCTAAGTTTCACAAGAAGTCCCAAGAAAGCAGAGTTTGAGGCCAAGAGTACCACTTAACTTGAAATACAGCAAGTGCAACTTTCCCTCTCCACTCTCCCTTAAAAAATTTTTTATGATAGTTTTTGTTGTATGAACAGTTATCAAGAAATAACTTGGTGAATCAAATATTATATTTCTAGCTATAAATCTCATCATTTCCAGGACCTCACGCAGCTCATTGTTGCTCCATTAAATGCACAGTTCAGTTCACATTAAAGATATACATTACATATAATTTAGAAGCCTCCAAATGTTCTTGAACTCATGAAAACACATGAAATGGGTCAATTTCTAACACTCTCTGAGGTGGTTACTGCGACAGGGCATCCAGACATCCCATCCAGAACAAAGGCCAAATCTCTCCCTGATGGGTCAGCCATTGCGGGGACTGCCTGAGCTGAAGAACACAGCCTTACTCAGAGTCATGCTGTCCCTGTGGCAACCAGCATTCAGTGACTGGTCACTGGCTATGAGGGATGAGCACCTTCATCCTAATTCAGCATTGCTCTAAAGGACCATCCTTCTTCAAAATTCACTCCCCACAAAAGTGAGCCAAGGTCTCTCTTTTCACTATAAAGCAACTCGTCTTTCCCTTCTGCCAGATCCCACTTTCTCCACTTTCTTAATTCAGCTTTTGGTCCAAGTAATCCCTGGCACTCCTGAGCCCAACCTACAACACACAACAGTATGTTCCCAGAGCATTATCCAACTCCTTCTCTAAATCTCTTCTATGCCACTATTGCTTCAGAACCTCTTACATTAAAACCCAAATGCCCTCCAAAGACCTGGATCAATGTACTCTTTCCTATTTCCTCTAGAACTCTTTCTGATCGAGTCCATGGTTATGTGGTTTAAATTGGCCCGATATCAGTTCTTACATTTATTTGCTTGATACCTTTTTCTAACCATTCTGTTTGTTTTCCTGGCAGTCCATGGTACATTCAGTACTCTTCTCCAGCACCACAGCTCAAAAGCATCCACTCTCCTTCTGTCCACCCTAGTCATT
>NW_006399882.1:3128200-3128967 GCF_000299155.1 Elephantulus edwardii | reverse complement strand
GGAGTTTAGGGCTGTTGTACATAGGGTCGCTATGAGTTGCAAGCGACTCGACGGCACATAACAACAACAACAAACCTTGCAAACATGAAAAAGTTTTGTAATAGTTCTGTGGGATGCAGGAAAACACCTTCTATAACACTACTAACAGCATTGAATGTAAAATAAGCAACAACTTCAGAAGTAATGCATGATTATCTGCTAAGATTTAAACTGAATAATCTGTAATCCAAGAAAGATATTTCTTAGGATTTATTGTTGAATAATACTCTAAGCATGTGCAAGAAGACATGTATGGGACTGTTCAGTTTAAAAATTCTTTATAATATGGGAAAGACACACAGGAAATAACTCAAATATTTATCACCAGGGGAATACTAAAATAAATAAATTTACAGGTACATTTGATCTTATATATCCTGTAATTCTTTAAATAAGTGATTTAGAATCATGATCACACTTATTTTATGGGCCTTTATATATATATATGGAATACATACTTAAGGCATATTTTCATTGATTAATAATTGAGTCTAATTTTAAAAATGAAGAATGTATCATTTCATTAAAGACTTGCAATGATATAATTTCATCTTTAAGAGCAGTATTATTCATGGCGAGTTCTGGTGGCCTAGTGGCAAGAAGCTGCACTGCAATCCCAGAGATGTGCGGTTCAAATCCACCAGATGCTCTGCTGAAGAAGAAGGAACAATCACATCCTGTACCAGGTGGATCTGATTTGACGATACACACATAAAAAATAATAATAA
>NW_006399882.1:3118580-3123333 GCF_000299155.1 Elephantulus edwardii | reverse complement strand
CTAATCGTTTTTGGATAATCTTCAGTAGAATCTTGCTTGCATGTGAAATCAATGACACTGTTCTGTAGTTTCCACACTCAGTTGGGTCACCTTTCTTTGGGATGGGAACAAATATAGACCTCTTCCAGTCAGTTGGCCAAGTGGTTGTTCTCCAGATTTCTTGGCACAAGAAATATAGTAGACACTACAATCATTAAAATTTTGACATCATTCATCTGAACAGGGCAGTGGTGACTCTAAGAGACAAGAATTTCATCTATAAGACACAGATTTGTACCCTTTCCTCTAAATATTATGGAATTACAACCTGTCTATTTCTTTTTTCCCTTTATTTATACAGACCTATTAAAGAAAAAATGTTACATTTTATACTTGGGTAGAGGAGACTTGTGTGTGAATGTGGTAAACACCGCAAAGTTGGCATGCAAACAACTAAAACACAGAAAACCTTACGAGGCAATCGTGGGCTTAAAGTCAGATCATTAGACAAACCTAACAGCTCCATGTGAGTGGAAGATATTTGTTGGGCTCTCTGAAGCATTTCATGCTCCTTTAAAAGACAATGCTGACTTAAAGATTATAGTTTTTCTTAGAGGGTCACCAGGCTAAATATAACCTGACCCTCCAGAAAAAGAACTCTTGAAGGCCCCCATAGCCATTTGTTTGGAAAAATCCTAATTATCTTGGAAAAAAAAGCCACCTGGCAGTATGTCTTGAAGAAGATCTCTTCTGACCCGAACAGGCCACCAGCCTGGGGAGGGAGACAGTACACTGGTAGCCCGACCTGAGGCAGTGACCTGGGCCACAGCTCCCTCCACAGGGGTGTGTGACCAGCCCTGCACTCTCGCCAGGCTCACTGCAGCTGGTGGCAGAGCTACATCCCTTAAGGCGGGTCTGAGGTCATCCACCTAGAACTGAGGCTCATGAAAGCATAGTTAGTCACAGTCAGATTTGCATGTTCAGAGAGAAAAAAAAAAGGAAGGAAGAAAGGAAGTAAATAAAATCTAACTCTGCTCTTATTCTCATGGAAGATAATTACAACCAAACAAGAAAATTAAATGTCAAAGTGCCAGACTATATTATAATTAAACAAACACAGAGCAGATTTCAGGAACATTAAGAATGCCATCTGAACAGCTCAAACAAAGCTTGTTAACGAGGAAGGCAGACACCTTGTCATTACTCCAGAGCTTGGCACTGCCCCATGGCATCTAAGATGGCAGGCGGCAATGAAACACGTGGACTTCTACAGGAGAAAGAGATTTCTTCCTTTTATCTATTTCTGGAGTGAGGCCATAACGTCCAGTAGTTAAGACTGAGGCTTTGGGTCAGCTTGAAAAAAGTTCAAAACCAATTCTACCACTTAGCAGATGCATGCTCTGACCCTCTAAACAGACAGACTATTGGAAAAGGTGTACAAATCCACCTTTTGGAGACCCTTACTTGTAATTGTTTTTACCTGCCATTGAGTTCATGCCCACTCAGAACGATCTCATGTGTACAGAACAGAGTTGGTCCCTAAGGTTTCAAAGCTGTGATCTTTCAGAAGCAGATTTCCAGACCCATTTCCTGAGGAGCTCCTCAGTGCGTCTGAACCTTTTAACTAGTAGTTGAGAACCTAACCATTTGAAATATCCAGAAAACATAGCCTGGTAGGGTCTATGTTTGGCAACATAGCCTGGCAACATAAATATTCTGTCTACGTTAACAATGTGCTGCTGAAATAAATGTGCTTAGTTACTACAGAGGCTGAGAGAGTGTTAGCTAACATAAACGAAAGGTGTACGAATATGTGTGGTGTTATTATATGGTGTTGAGTTAGATCAAATTCATATTCATGATAACTTTACATATGATACAAAAAATATTATTCAGGCCTGTGCCATTTTCACATATGAGGGTCTAACGCCTAAAAATTGCAAAAATATAACTCAGCATTTCTCCAACAAATCTTACTAAGGCTAATGCTTCATCTTAGCTCCTTGACGTTGATAGTCTATGTAAGACTTTAAGCTCTATTGAGGTAAGGAAACAAACATGATTTCTTGCCCCTCTTTAGAGTACCTACCATATAGTATCAACTCAAAATCAAGTCAGCCATCCAGTTGGAACCAACTCATAGCTGTCCCTCCATCAGCTTTTCAGTGGCAATAAAGTTCATGAGAAGAGACTGCCCATTTTTCTCCCACACAGGTTCTGGTAGGTTCAAATTGCATGCTTCTAGGTTGACAGCAAGGACATCTCCTTACCACTAGGCCATCAGCGCTCCCTACAATATAGCATATACTACCTATTTGTTGACTGATTCAGCCATTGAAATAATAAAACACATACTATAAATGTGTTGTGTTGCTATCTTCTTTCTGTTATTCTATTAAGCCTAACCATAAATTCCCAGACCTGAGACATTACATATTGCTGTTGTTATGTATGGTTGAATTGGAACTGATTCATAGCTAACCCTCAACATGGTTTCAGAGGTACTCAACAGTATGAGAGAAAACGGCCTATCTTTCTGAGTAGCTGGTGGATTTGAACCACGTGTCTTTGGGTTGCCTATAGCACTCCTTCTGACTAAGCCATCCCTCAGACACTATATATTTGAAAGAATTTCCCAGATGACTTGTTGACAATTTTAAATTAGTGGTAGTACAGAAGAGAGCTAGGAGTAAGTGTTCTGCTAAGTTACAAGTTTAATGTTTCTTTAACCTACGGAAAAGAGTAGCAACAGAACATTCCAGTAAATGGAATGATTTCATGTCCATCCTTCCATTCGATTTTCATGAAAAAAAAATCTCTTCTCTGGAATACAGACTACAAACTGAATATGTTGTTGTCATTGATTGTCGTTGAGTCAAGCATGACTCATAGCGACCCTATAAACAAAAAACCTGAAGCCTTTCTATAGTTAATGTCATTTATCAAAGTTCATAGAGTTTCCAGAGGCACATTGTTGAGGAAGCAGATGTCATTTCTGCTTCCAAAAACTGAATATAAGAGTTTAAGTGAGTATTTAGCCAATTGTGAGCCACTTTCACAGAATGACAATTGATTCTAGGTGGAACATAATTTCAATAACATTGAATCTCACAATAAAAACATTTTCCTATTTCAATTATGTCTCAGTATTTCTTACTGCACTGAGAAAAAAGTTACTGTTTGGGGATCTCATGTCTGTAATAACACCTTAAGAACGCTTTGTAATGCTTTCAGGTGATGAGATAGTGATAATTGTCCCTTTTATAACATTCTACTGTATTAAGGAATTTTTATTAATATTATTTTCCATTTTGTACATTTTTTCATGGCTATCTAGCAGAGAAGAACATCATACAATTAGTAAGAATGAAGGAATACAGAAGACAGTACCAGAAGTAGCCAGACAAAAAAAGCACTGAGGAAGTGGTTCTTAGAGGGCAGATGTTTATATTCACAATGTGTCACAAGGCTGTAAATGCAAGAACTGGACCAAGGGGACTTCTGAATCTAAATATCATGGTTTTTCTGTATCATATGTGTATTTCCCAATCTGTTAAACATTTTAAAAAGGAAATTTAATAAACGTTAAACTCTTACACATGAAACACAATGTATATGAATGATAAAAATATTAATAAAAAATATAAAAAAGAAAAAGAAAATCTCTCTTTTCTAGAAAGTTAGGAAAAACTAAGAATACATTCAATTTTAACATCAATGGGTTTGCTTCCTTGGACAGGTTACTTAAAATATCTAAGGATAAGCATTTATCTTTTTAAAAAGATGATAAATATATCTAACTCATTGAGGTGTGGTTGCGTGCCATCAAGTTGGAACCGACTCAGAGGTGACTGACCATCAAACAGGTTTTCAGAGGCAGCAAATCACATGGGAGGAGACTGTCCATCCTTTTCCCATGAAGCAGCTGGTGGATTTGAACCATGTGCCTCTGAATTGCAGTACAGCTTCTCATCATTAGACTGCCAGAGCTCCCCTACAGCATTGTTGTTGTTTTGTGCCATTGAGTCACTTGTGACTGATAGACCCTTTGTACAACAGCTCTAAACCCTGATCTAACCTGAGGCAACTTCATTGTCTCTGACACATCTACCCTTATTACCCCGGTCACCGAGTCAATATATCACATCATGGGTCTTCCTCTCTTGCACTATCTCTCCACCTTCTCAAGCATAACATCCCTCTCCAAGAACTGGTCTCTCCTTGCAACATGCTCAAAATATGCCAGACGGAATTTCAAAACCTTTGCCTCCAAGGAGCAGCCAGTTTTCACCCAGCTAGAATGAAGCTGTTTGTTCTCCCAGCAATATCCTTCTCCAGCACCACAGGTCAAAGGCATCAATTCTCTTTTAATCATCCCTAGTCACTGTCCAGCTTTCTGATACATAACAAGCAGTTGTAGAGACCATGGCCTGGATCAGGTGTGCCTTAGTCTCTAGACTGACATTGTTGCTCTTCAGTATTCTAGAGAGGTCCTGCACAGCAGATTTTTCCAATGCAATTAGTCTTTTGATTTCCTGGCTGTGGCTACCAAGAGTCTTGATTGTGGACTCAAGCAAACTAAAGCTGTTAAGAATCGCAATCTCTTCACCATTTATTATGATGTTGCCAATCAGCCCAGTGGTGAGAATCTTTGTTTGCTTTTTTTATTGGGAAAAACATATTGGGGTACAAGGAGGTGAGGGTTGGGGGCAGAAGGGTGAGGATGGGCCAGGATGCAGTTGCAGAGCTGCACAGTTTGGTCAGTGGGGGGAGC
>NW_006399882.1:3113614-3117520 GCF_000299155.1 Elephantulus edwardii | reverse complement strand
GTCATCAGACTCACAGTGACTTTCAGCAATCCATTGCATAGGTAATCATCTTCTTTGGCCCATTTCTCCTTGGGAATCCTTGAATTCCCCTTGTTGAACCTTGATCTTCACTGAGGGCCAGTCATCAACTGTTTAAGTGTTCAATTATCAATAAGCCGAAGTCTGTGGAAGGCGATAATGGCCCTGCTTTAAGTGGTTCGCTGCTCCCGCAGCTCACCATGCTGTCTCTGCCTCCACCGCCATCTTGGATCTCCTGAATCTTTGTTTTCTTGATGTTGAGCTTCAACCCATATTGAAGACTGCAGTCCTTGACTTTTTCCAGCAAATTCTTCAGGTCCTACTCATATTCAACAAGCAGGGTTGTGTCATCTGCATAACACAGGATGTTGATGAATCTTCCTCCAATCCTGACACCACATTCCTCCTCATAGAGCCCAGCTCTGAGATGATCTGCTCAGCATGCAGATTGAAAAGGTATGAAGATAGGAAGCAACCCTGGTGTACATCTTTACTGATTTTTTAACCATGCAGTGTTTCCTTGCTCTGCTTGATGACTGCCTCCTGGTCCAGGTATAAGTTTCACATAAGCACAATCAGGTATTCTGGGATTCTCTTTTTTCTCAGAGTCAGTCACAGTTTGTTGGTGATCCACACAGTCAAATGCCTTTGCAGTCAATGAAACAAAAATAGACATTCCTCTGGTACTCTGCTTTCAGCTAAGATCCATCTAATATTGGCAAGAGTACTTAAATTATAAAATCAATGTAAAATGTTTCAGCACAGTTGCATACACATAGTAGATATGCAATAAATGTCAGTTCAAAGTATTCCCTGAAATGCTTAAAATGGGAACTCTGTCCGATGTTCGACACTTTGCCATTGCACGGGTAGTGCATCCAATGAAGATCTATCTCACTCATGACATATTGTCTACTCTCCTTCTCTAAGTCAAAGTCTAACTGCACTTGTGGATGTTGTTGTTGGGTGCAGTCAAGCCAATTGCAGTTCATAATGACCCCAAATGACAGTCTTCTTGGCTACAGTTCTTAGAAGAGCAGGCCACCAGACTATTTTTCCATGAACTGCTAACTAGTCTCCTCTCAGCACACAGCCAAATGCTTAACTGTTGTGCTACCAGCCAGGGGAATGACAAAGTCTGTCCCTAAGCCTGGCTGGTTGATATTTAGGGAAGATGAAATAACATATTCAGCTCAAAGAAAGATATTGTGACAAATATATTGTGAAATAAAAGAGCACCAGTGCTGTGCTGTACTCTCTGCTAGGCATTGAACTTTGAGAAGCCGATGAGAGACTCTTATCTTCACCTGGCTGCAGTGCTGCAGTGACATGTTTGAGGTCTCTAGGGAATCTTTCAGGCCCTTGTTTAGGGAAAAAGCATAGCTAGAGAAGCAGCTGAATAAACATAGGTAATTACATACTCAGTTCAACACTGCTCGCCATCAAACAATTTGTGATGCTTGGGAGAACTGATGGTGATTCTCTGACTGTTCACAATTACATAACAACATCATTAGCTGAGCAGAACTGCCCAAATGCCACACATCTGCATAACACACATGTATTGTCATGTTTGTATGCCATATGTTGTTATATGACATTAAGTTGCCTGTGACTCATAGCAACTCTATATACAATACCTCTCAACCCTGCTTTATCCTGAGCCATTCGCACTGAGTCCAACACACCTAGTACCTCATGTACTGTGCCAATTCATCTTATTCAGGGTCTTCCTCTCCTGTGCTGTCCCTCCACACTTCCAACCATCATGTCCTTTTCCAAGGGCTGGTTCTTCCTGACCATGTGTGCAAAGTATGTGATACAGAGCTTCAAAATCCTTGCCTTACCCTCTCCAGGACAGAATAGTTTATTCTCCTAGCAGTCAATGGTATGTTTACTCTTCTCCAGCACCACAGCTCAAAGGCATCGATTTTTCTGTCATGCTTAGTCACTGTCCAGCTCTCTGAAGCACAGAAAGTAATTGAAAAAGACCATGATCTGGACCTTGAGTCTTAAAAAAAAACTTGTTTCAGTTTTCTAAGTTTAATAACTTTGTTCTTAAAAGGCAATTTTTTAATGCTATAATATTTGGAAAATTGGTATCTTAAAACAAAAATGGTCTCAACTATAAAAAAGCAAAACATTTTACTACAGTTTAAGAAAACATGTCAACTATCTCTCTGTCACTATATATACTGAAAATTCATATATATATATATATATATAAAGCAAGAGTGGCACCCACCTCCTAAATAACATGCCTCTGGAAACTCTATGAATTTTCACAAATGTTGATGGTTCTAGAGCGGCTTCAGGCCTTTTGTTCATATGGTCGCTATGAGTCATGTTCTACTTGAAGACAATAACAACATAGGTAGGTAGGTAGGTAGATAGATAGATAGATAGATAGATAGATAGATAGATAGATAGATGAGAGAGAGCGTCAAAATAAAATTTACTTCTACGTGTCCTTTCAGGAAGGAGTGTTCTCTTTTACTTCTCATACTGGCTTCATAAGAAGAAAATTGAATTAGAGTAACTGAGTGTCTCTCTCATTTATTTACTCATGCTATTCCAGGAGAGATGGTGTGACTTATTTACTTAATAAATGTGGGAAGAATAAAGAGCAGTTTTGGGTTAGCTCCACTCTTTTTCTCTGGGGAGCTATTGAGTCACATGCTATGCTATATTTCTGAAATCAATCCTTGTTCTTCATGTGCTCCCCTATGATTTTATTATCAATTTATTTAGAATGTGGTGTGGGAAAGCAAGGACTGGTTTACTGTGGCTGAAAAGAAAACTAAAGGCTAAAGAATTCAGAGAAAGTGCAAGTAAGGCCAATACTCCTCAGTTCTCTGATAACTTTCCACTTCCTTAAAAGTGGGTGACTAGCTACCTTCTGGACATCTCTCTACTCTGATCTTCTGAAACAAGCATTTCAAGTCCTCCTTACTTTAGACAAGCAGGTTTGTATCTTCTTTATAATGCATGCTTTTGATGAGTCTTCCTCCAAGACTGATGGCACATGCCTCTTCATAGATAAGAGTCCAACTTCTAGAATTATTTGCTCAGCATACAGAGTGAATAGGTATGGAGAAAGGATACAACCTTCACACACATCGTTTGTAAATTTGTACTATACACAGTTCCCTTACTTTGTTTGGGCAACAGCTTCTGAAATAGGTATAGGTTTTTGTTTTGTTTTGTTTATTTTAGGTATAGGTTTTTTAAAAGCATAATTAAATGCTCTGAATTCTCATTCTTATCAATATTAACCATATTTTTTATGATGTATATAAATGCATCACATAGTCAATAAAACATAAATAGACATTCTTTTGTTATTCTTTGCTTTCAGCCAGGATCCAATGGACAACAGCAATAATATACCTGGTGCCACAACCTCTCTAAACCAGCTTGAACATCTGCCAGTTCTTTATTATAGTTCTAGCTATTTTTGTATGATCTTCAGTAGTATTTGGCTTGCACATGATATTAATGATGTTGTTGTTATGTGCCATCGAGTCGCTTGCGACTCATAGAGACACTACATACAACAGCCCTAAATCCTCTGCCAATGGCACTGCCTCTGACACACCCATCCTGATTACCCCAGTCACTGAATCAGTCCACCTCATAGAGGGTCTTCCCCTTCTGTGCAGTCCCTCCACCCTCCCAAGCATGATGTCTCTCTCCTAGGATCTCTCCCTCCTTACAACATGTCCAAAGTATGTCAGATGGAGCCTCAGAATCCTTGCCTCCAAGGAGAGCCTGGTTTAACCCTCTCAAGGATGAATCTGCTTGTTTTCTTGGCAGTCCATTATACATTCAATACTCTTCTCCAGCACCACAGCTCAAAGGCATCAATTCTCCTATTTTATTTTTTTT